>NW_026536352.1:0-47416 GCF_028551555.1 Melozone crissalis
CAGTGTCACCTGTCCCCAGTGTGCTCCATCCCACCTGTGTCACCTGTCCTCAATGTTCTCCACCCCACCTGTGTCACCTGTCCCCAGTGTGCTCCATCCCACCGGTGTCACCTGTCCCCAGTGTGCTCCATCCCACCAGTGTCACCTGTCCTCAATGTTCTCCACCCCACCGGTGTCACCTGTCCCCAATGTTCTCCATCCCACCGGTGTCACCTGTCCCCAATGTTCTCCATCCCACCTGTGTCACCTGTCCCCAGTGTGCTCCATCCCACCGGTGTCACCTGTCCCCAATGTTCTCCACCCCACCGGTGTCACCTGTCCCCAGTGTGCTCCATCCCACCAGTGTCACCTGTCCTCAATGTTCTCCACCCCACCTGTGTCACCTGTCCCCAGTGTGCTCCACCCCACCAGTGTCACCTGTCCCCAATGTTCTCCACCCCACCTGTGTCACCTGTCCCCAGTGTGCTCCATCCCACCTGTGTCACCTGTCCCCAATGTTCTCCACCCCACCGGTGTCACCTGTCCTCGATGCTCTCCATCCCATCAGTGTCACCTGTCCCCAGTGTGCTCCATCCCACCTGTGTCACCTGTCCCCAGTGTGCTCCATCCCACCAGTGTCACCTGTCCCCAATGTTCTCCACCCCACCAGTGTCACCTGTCCCCAGTGTGCTCCATCCCACCAGTGTCACCTGTCCCCAGTGTGCTTCACCCCACCAGTGTCACCTGTCCCCAATGTTCTCCACCCCACCTGTGTCACCTGTCCCCAATGTTCTCCATCCCACCGGTGTCACCTGTCCCCAGTGTGCTCCATCCCACCGGTGTCACCTGTCCCCAATGTTCTCCACCCCACCTGTGTCACCTGTCCCCAATGTTCTCCATCCCACCTGTGTCACCTGTCCCCAGTGTGCTCCATCCCACCTGTGTCACCTGTGCCAAATGTTCTCCACCCCACCTGTGTCACCTGTCCCCAATGTTCTCCATCCCACCGGTGTCACCTGTCCCCAGTGTGCTCCATCCCACCTGTGTCACCTGTCCCCAATGTTCTCCACCCCACCGGTGTCACCTGTCCCCAGTGTGCTCCATCCCACTGGTGTCACCTGTCCCCAGTGTGCTCCACCCCACCTGTGTCACCTGTCCCCAATGTTCTCCACCCCACCTGTGTCACCTGTCCCCAGTGTGCTCCATCCCACTGGTGTCACCTGTCCCCAATGTTCTCCACCCCACCTGTGTCACCTGTCCCCAGTGTGCTCCATCCCACCGGTGTCACCTGTCCCCAGTGTGCTCCACCCCACCTGTGTCACCTGTCCCCAATGTTCTCCATCCCACCAGTGTCACCTGTCCCCAATGTTCTCCATCCCATCAGTGTCACCTGTCCCCAGTGTGCTCCATCCCACCTGTGTCACCTGTCCTCAATGTTCTCCATCCCACCAGTGTCACCTGTCCCCAGTGTGCTCCATCCCACCTGTGTCACCTGTCCCCAATGTTCTCCACCCCACCGGTGTCACCTGTCCCCAGTGTGCTCCATCCCACCGGTGTCACCTGTGCCCAGTGTGCTCCATCCCACCTGTGTCACCTGTCCCCAATGTTCTCCATCCCACCGGTGTCACCTGTCCCCAGTGTGCTCCATCCCACCTGTGTCACCTGTCCCCAATGTTCTCCACCCCACCTGTGTCACCTGTCCCCAGTGTGCTCCATCCCACCGGTGTCACCTGTCCCCAGTGTGCTCCACCCCACCGGTGTCACCTGTCCCCAATGTTCTCCACCCCACCTGTGTCACCTGTCCCCAGTGTGCTCCATCCCACCGGTGTCACCTGTCCCCAATGTTCTCCACCCCACCAGTGTCACCTGTCCCCAATGTTCTCCACCCCACCAGTGTCACCTGTCCCCAGTGTGCTCCATCCCACCTGTGTCACCTGTCCCCAATGTTCTCCACCCCACCAGTGTCACCTGTCCCCAATGTTCTCCACCCCACCAGTGTCACCTGTCCCCAATGTTCTCCATCCCACCTGTGTCACCTGTCCCCAATGTTCTCCACCCCACCGGTGTCACCTGTCCCCAGTGTGCTCCATCCCACCTGTGTCCATCTCCCCTGCCCCACCCATCCCACCTGTGCTCACCATGGGGTCACCACAGAGTCAGTGGTGACACTGGTGCCACCTGTCCCCAGTGTCCTCCCAGTGCCCAGTGCCCAATGTCCCCAATGTCCCCAATGTCCCCAATGTCCCCAACGTCCCCCCAACGTCCCAAATTTCCCCCCAGCTCTTCATCCCCAATGTCCCCCCAGTCCCCAATGTCCCCAGTGTCCCCCCAGTGTCCCCAACGTCCCTCCAGTCCCCAGTGTCCCCCCGGTGTCCCCAATGTCCCCTCACCCTCAATGTCCACCCAGTGTCCCCAATGTCCCCCCAGCCCCCAATGTCCCCAACATCCCCAATGACCCCGATGTCCTCCATTCCCCAATGTCCCCAGTGTCCCCAGTGTCCCCAGTGTCCCAAATGTGCCCCCAGCCCCAATGTCCCCCCAGCCCACAGTGTCCCCACAATGTCCCCAATGTCCCCAACATCTCCAATCCCCACAATGTCCCCAATGTCCCCCCAATGTCCTCAATGTCCCCCCAGCCCCCAATGTCCCCACATTGTCCCCAATGTCCTCCATTCCCCAATGTCCCCAACATCTCCAACCTCACTCCACCCCCTGGTGTCCCCAATGTCCCCAATGTCCCCAACATCTCCAATCCCCCAATGTCCCCCCCGTTCCCCAGTGTCCCCCACGTCCCCAATGTCCCCAGTGTCCCCCATGTCCCCAGTGTCCCCAACAGCTCCAATCCTCCTAATGTCCCCAACGTCCCCAATGTCCCCAGTGTCCCCCCAGCCCCCAATGTCCCCAATGTCCCCAATGCCCCCAACGTCCCCAATGTCCCCAGTGTCCCCCAATGTCCCCAATGTCCCCAGTGTCCCCCAATGTCCCCAGTGTCCCCCAACGTCCCCAATGTCCCCAGTGTCCCCCCAGCCCCCAATGTCCCCAATGTCCCCAATGTCCCCAACGTCCCCAATGTCCCCAGTGTCCCTCAATGCCCCCAATGTCCCCAGTGTCCCCCAATGTCCCCAATGCCCCCAATGTCCCCAATGTCCCCAGTGTCCCCATGTCCCCAGACCTTGTGGCGCAGGCGGTAGAGCAGCCCGAGGCGCTGGGCCACCACCAGCAGGACCACGGCCACCAAGGCCACCAGGGCCACCAGGACGGTCACCAAACCCATGGCAGGAGCTGCAAAACAACGGGGACACCTCGAGGTCACCGTGGGGCCACCACGGGGTCAGTGGTGACACCGGTGCCACCCGTGCCCAGTGTCCTCTGTGCCACCGGTGCCACCTGTCCCCATGTCCCCTGTCCCACCTGTGTCACCTGTGTCACCACAGGGTCAGTGGTGCCACCGGTGCCACCCGTGCCCAGTGTCCTCTGTGCCACCGGTGCCACCTGTCCCCATGTCCCCTGTCCCACCTGTGTCACCTGTGCCCATGTCCCCTGTCCCACCTGTGTCACCTGTGCCCCCTGTGCCCATGTCCCCTGTCCCACCTGTGTCACCACGGGGCCATCACGGGGTCAGTGGTGCCACCGGTGCCACCTGTGCCCGTGTCCCCTGTCCCAACTGTGTCACCAAGAGGTCACCACGGGGCCACCATGAGGTTAGTGGTGACATTGGTGACACCGGTGCCACCTGTGCCCGTGTCCCCTGTCCCACCTGTGTCACCACGGGGCCACCACGGGGTCAGTGGTGCCACCTGTGCCCGTGTCCCCTGTCCCACCTGTGTCACCACGGGGCCACCACGGGGTCAGTGGTGCCACCTGTGCCCATGTCCCCTGTCCCACCTGTGTCACCACGGGGTCACCATGGGGTCGGTGGTGACATTGGTGGCACTGGTGTCACCTGTGCCCGTGTCCCCTGTGCCACCTGTGTCACCACGGGGCCACCATGGGGTCGGTGGTGACATTGGTGACACTGGTGTCACCTGTGCCCGTGTCCCCTGTGCCACCTGTGTCACCAAAAGGTCACCACGGGGCCACCATGAGGTCAGCAGTACCACTGGTGACATTGGTGCCACCTGTGCCCGTGTCCCCTGTGCCACCTGTGTCACCACGGGGTCACCACGGGGTCGGTGGTGACATTGGTGACACTGGTGTCACCTGTGCCCGTGTCCCCTGTGCCACCTGTGTCACCACGGGGCCACCACGGGGTCAGTGGTGCCACCGGTGCCACCTGTGCCCGTGTCCCCTGTCCCACCTGTGTCACCACGGGGCCACCACGGGGTCGGCGGTGCCACTGGTGACATTGGCGTCACCTGTCCCCAGTGTCCCCCGTGCCACCGGTGCCACCTGTGCCAGTGTCCCCTGTGCCACCTGTGGGACACCAGGAACCCCTGGTGACACCGGGAATGACCAGGAATTAATTGAACCCCATTTAATTAATTACTTTGGATTAATTAAACTCTGCATTAACTGAAGCCAGATTAATTAATTCTATTGCATTAATTACATTTGGGATTAATTGAACCCAGTTTAATTAATGAGACTGGATTAATTAAACTCTGCATTAACTGAAGCCAGATTAATTAATTCTATTGCATTAATTACATTTGGGATTAATTGAACCCAGTTTAATTAATGAGACTGGATTAATTAAACTCTGCATTAACTGAAGCCAGTTAAATTAATTAGACTGGATTCATTAAACTCTGGATTAACTGAAGCCAGTTTAATTAATTAGACCAGATTAATTAAATTCTGGAAAAATTGAACACAGTTTAATAGATTAGATTGGATTAATTAAACTCTGGGTTAACTGGAGCCAGTTTAATTAATTAGACTGGCTTAATTAAACTCTGGATTAATTGAACTCAGTTTAATTAATTAGACTAAACTGAGTAAATTCTGGATTAATTTGACTCAGTTTAATTAATTAGATTGATTAAACTCTGGGTTAATTGAACCCAGTTTAATTAATTCCACTGGATTCATTAAACTCTGGATTAACTGAACACAATTTAATTAATCAGACTGGATTAATTAAGCTCTGGGTTAATTGGACCCGGTTTAACCGGGCCCGGTTTATCCGGATTCCTCCACCCGCCCACGCTCATTTGCATAAGCAGGAGCTCATTTGCATACACAGGCATAATCACACGGCTCATTTGCATAATCAGCGTCGCCTTAATTACCCCTAACGAACTTTGGCCCCTCCCCCAAACATTCCTGGAATTCCCAAACGGGGCCAAAAGGGCCCAAATTGGGGCAAAAATTCCCAATTTTGGGGCAAAAATTCCCAAATTTTGGAGCAGAAAATCCCAAATTTGGGACCAAAATCCTCAAATTTGGGACAAAAAATTCCAATTTTGGGGCCAAACCCTCCAAATTTTGGAGTGAAAATCCAAACTTTTGAGCAAAAATCCCCAAATTTGGGACCAAAATCACAAATTTCAAGGCAAAAAATCCCAATTTGGGGCAAGAATCCCCAATTTTGGAGCAAAAATCCAAATTTAAGGTCAAAAATCCCTATTTTTGAGAAAATTCCCGATTTTAGTCAAAATTCCTCAAATTTGGGGCAAGAATCTCCAATTTTGAACAAAAATCTCCAATTTTGGCGTGAAAATCCCCAATTTTTGAAGAAAAAAATCCCAAATTTAAGAAATAAATTCCCAAATTTTTAAGCAAAAATCGCAAACTTTGGAGGAAAAAATCCAAATTTGGGTCCAAAATCCTTAAATTTGGGGCAAGAATCTCCAATTTTGATTAAAAAAATCCTCAAATTTGGAGTGGAACTCCCAATTTTGGACCAAAAATCTCCAATTTTGAGGCAAAAATCTCCAAATTTGGGGTCCAAAATCTCAAATTTCAACCACAAATCCTCGAATTTGAGTAAAAATTCCTCAAATTTGGGGTGAAATTCTCAAATTCTGGGTCCAAAATTCCAATTCTGGGTCCAAAATCTCCAATTTTAACCAAAAATCCTCAAATTTGAGTCAAAAATCCTCAGATTTGGGGTGAAAATTCCCCAATTTTGGGCAAAAATGACCAAATTTCGGGGGGAAAATTTCAAATTCTGGGTCCAGAACCCCAAATTTGGGGCAAAAATCTCCAATTTTGTGGCCCAAAATCTCCAATTTTAACCACAAATTCACGAATTTTCACCAAAAATCCTCAAATTTTGTGCAAAAAATCCAAATTTGGGGTAAAAATCTCCAAATTCGGGGCAAAAAATCCAAATTTGGGGCAAAAATCTCCAAATTTTGTGGTGAAAATTCCAAATTTTGGGGCAAAAAAAATCCAAATTTGGGGCAAAAATCTCCAATTTTGTGGTCCAAAAATCTCAACTTTTAACCACAAATTCTCGAATTTCAACCAAAAATCCTCAAATTTTGTGCAAAAAAATTCCAAATTTGGGGTAAAAATCTCCAAATTTGGGGTAAAAATCTCCAAATTTGGGGAAAAATCTCCAAATTTGGGGGAAAAATCTCCAAATTTGGGGAAAAATTTCCAAATTTGGGGGAAAAATCTCCAAATTTGGGGGAAAAATCCAAATTTGGGGTAAAAATCTCCAAATTTTGGGGTAAAAATCTCCAAATTTTGGGGTGAAAATTCCAAATTTTGGGGCATTTCTTGGGGGGTTCGGTGCCTGCTGGGGACGGGGACAGGGAGGGGACACTGAGGGGACAATGAGGGGACAATGGGGGGACACTGAGGGGACAATGGGGGGACAATGGAGCTCAGTCCTGGCGGTTTTGGGGGTTTTGTCACCTCTGTCCCCAAGGCCACCCTGATCTTTGATTGTCACCCCTGTCCCCAATTCCTGATTGTCCCCAGGGCCACCCAGACCCCCAATTGTCACCCCTGTCCCCAAGGCCACCTCGGTCCCACATTGTCCCCTCTGTCCCCAAAAGCCACTCTGGTCCCCAGTTGTCCCCACCCCGATCCCCGATTGTCACCTTTGTCCCCAGGGCCACCCCAATGGCCGGGACCGCCTCCAGGTGTGCCCAGGTGTCCCCAAGCCCCCCTCCAGTGTCGCCAACGCTCCCGTCCAGTGTCCCCAAGTGTCCCCGATATCCCCAAGTGTCCCCAAGCCCCTCAAGTGTCCCCAAGCCCCTCAAGTGTCCCCAATCCCGCCCCCGGTGTCCCCAAGTGCCCCAAAACCCCTCAGAACCCCCCCAATGTCCCGGACCCCGCTCTCAGGTGTTCCTAAATGTCCCCCAATGTCCCCAAATGTCCCCAAATGTCCCCCAATGTCCCCAAACCCCCCCCGCTGTCCCCTCCCCCCCCCCGGCCCCCGGTCCCCTCACCTGCCGATCCCGGAAGCGCCGCGCGCGCCGTGGCCCCGCCCACACCTGCCGGCCCCGCCCAATCCGCACGCCCCCTCGCGGTCACGTGATGCGCGCACTGCCTTTTTCCCGCCCCCCCCTTCACGGCGCTTCGCGCTCGCCGCTTTTCCGGGTCGGCGCGATGACGTCATGGGCTCGCGCCCCCGGCGCGGCGCGGTGATTGGTGGCTTGGGAAAGGGGGCGGGGTTAAGGGTGAGGGGCGGTGAGTGGGCGGAGCTGGGAATGGGGCGTGGGGGCGTGGCTTGACTGAAGGCCACGCCCCCTCGGGAGCCCCAATTGGGCGGTACAAGGAGGGGAATAAAATAAAATAATATAAAATAAAATAAAATAAAATAAAATAAAATAAAATAAAATAAAATAAAATTCTAATTAAATGAAATTTAAATAAATTAAAATAAAATAAGTCAAAATTATAGTTAAATTAAATTACATTTTACAAGATAAAATAAAATAAATTTTAAACATAAAATAAAATAAAACAAAATAAAATTTAATTTCTACTTTAAAACTTTCCTATTTGAAATTTGGGGGTCCCATTTTGGGGGAATTTGGGTTTTTTGGGGGGGTCCCATTTTAAGGGGATTTGGGGGTATTTGAGGTCCCATTTTGGGGGGATTTGGGGTTTTTTGGGGGGTTGTTTTGGGTTTTTTTTGGAATCGCATTTTGGGGGAATTTGGGATTTTTTGGGTTGTTTTGGGGTTTTCTTGGGGTCCCAGTTTGGGGGGGTTTGGGTTTTTTGCGGGCTCCTAATTTGGGAGATTTTGAGGGGTTTTGGGGATCCCATTTTGGGGGATTTGGGGTTTTTAGGGAGGAGTTTGGGGTTTTTGGGGGTCCCATTTTGGGGATTTTTGGGGTTTTTTGGGGATCCTTTTTGGGTTTTTTTGTAGGTCCCATTTCGGGGGAGTTTGGGTTTTTTGGGGGTCCCTTTTTAGGGAGATTTAGGGGTTTTTTGGAGGGATTTGGGGTCTATTTGGGGTTCCCATTTTTGGGGTGATTTGGGGGTTTTTGGGGTTCCTATTTTGGGGAAGTTTGCTGGTTTTGGGGGGTTTTTTTGGGATTTTTGGGGGGTCCCATTTTGGGGGAATTTTGGGTTTTTTGGAGGTCCCACTTTGGGGGAATTTGGGATTTTTTGGGGGGTCCCATTTTGGGGGAATTTGGGATTTTTTGGGGGGTCCCACTTTGGGGGAATTTTGGGTTTTTGGGGGCTCCCATTTTGGGGGAATTTGGGATTTTTTGGGGGGTCCCATTTTGGGGGGGATTTTGGGTTTTTGGGGGGATTTGGGGTTTTTTGGGGGTCCCATTTTGGGGGAATTTGGGATTTTTTGGGGTCCCATTTTGGGGGGATTTTGGGATTTTTTGGGGTCCCATTTTGGGGGAATTTGGGATTTTTTGGGGGGTCCCACTTTGGGGGGATTTGGGGTTTTTGGGGGGGATTTGGGGTTTTTTGGGGGTCCCATTTTGGGGGAATTTGGGATTTTTTGGGGTCCCACTTTGGGGGGATTTGGGGTTTTTGGGGGGGATTTGGGGTTTTTTGGGGGTCCCATTTTGGGGGAATTTTGGGTTTTTTGGGGCTCCCATTTTGGGGGAATTTGGGATTTTTTGGGGGGTCCCATTTTGGGGGCATTTGGGTTTTTTGGGGGGATTTGGGTTTTTTGGGGGTCCCATTTTGGGGGGATTTGGGGTTTTTGGGGGGGATTTGGGGTTTTTTGGGGGTCTCATTTTGGGGGAATTTGGGATTTTTTGGGGTCCCATTTTGGGGGGATTTTGGGATTTTTGGAGGTCCCATTTTGGGGGGGTTTGGGGTTCTTTGGGGGGTCCCATTTTTGGGGGATTTCGGGATTTTTTGGGGGTCCCATTTTGGGGGGATTTTGGGATTTTTGGAGGTCCCATTTTGGGGGGATTTTGGGGATTTTTTGGGGGTCCCATTTTGGGGAGGGAATTGGATTTTATTGGGGGTCCCTTTTGGTGGAATTTGGGGGTTTTTGGGGTCTCATTTTGAGGGAGTTTGGGTTTTTTGGGGGCGTTCGGGGTTTTTTTGGGGGGTCCCACTCTGGGTTTTTTATGGGGTTTTTTTGAGGGGTGTTTGGGGTTTTTTAAGGGGTCCCATTTTGGGGGGATTTAGGGGGTTTTTGGGGTGTTTGGGGTTTTTTTGTAGGTCTCGTTTTGAGTTTTTTTGGGGGGATGGAGGTTTTTTTGGGATCCCATTTTAGGGGTGATTTGGGGTTTTTTGGGGGGGAGTTTGGGGTTTTTTGGGGTCCCATTTTGGGGGGGGGGTGGGGTTGTTTTGGGTTTTTCTGTAGGTCTCATTTTGGGATGATTTGGGATTTTCTTGGAGGGGTTGGGTTTTCGTTGAGGTCCCATTTTTGGGGGGAGTTTCGGGATTTTTGGGGGGAATTTGGGGGGTTTTGGGGGAGTCCCATTTTAGGGGTTTTTTGGGGGATTTTGGGGTTTTTTAGGGATTTCATTTTTTCGGGGGGTGTTTGGGGTTTTTTGAGGTTCCATTGGGGGGGGGGTTGGATTTTTTGGGTGTCCCATTTTTGGGGGGAATTTCGGGGTTTTTGGCGGGAATTTTGTATTGTTGGGGGGGTCCCATTTTTGGGGGCTTTGAGGTTTTCTGGGGGTCCCATTTTGGGGGAGTTTGGGGGTTTTTGGGGGTCCCCATTTTGGGGAATTCGGGGCTTTTTGGGAGTTGTTTTGGGGTTTTTTGGGGTCCCGTTTGGGGGATTTGGGGTTTTTTGGGGACAGTTTGGGGTTTTTTGGGGTCTCATTTTGGGGAGGTTTGGGGTTTTTTAAGGGGCTCCCATTTTAGGGGTGATTTGGGGTTTTTTGGGAAGAGTTTGGGGTTTTTTGGGGTCCCATTTGGAGGGGTTTGGGCTTGTTTTGGGTGGATTTGGGGTTTATTTTGGTGTCTCATTTTACGGAATTTGGGGGGGTTTTGGGGTTCCATTTTGGTTTTTTTTTTTTTTGTAGGTCTCATTTTGGGATGATTTGGGATTTTCTTGGAGTGGTTGGGGTTTTTTTTGAGGTCCCATTTTTGGGGGGAGTTTCGGGGTTTTTTGGGGGGGAATTTGGGGGTTTTTGGGGGGTCCCATTTTAGGGTTTTTTTGGGGGGATTTTGGGTTTTTCTAGGGATTCCATTTTTTGGGGGTGTCTCTACCCCCAAGGGCATCCCCAACTCTCCTTCCCCACCCAAATCTCCTTTTTCCCTCCCCAAAAAAATCCCCGAGAGGTCTCAAATTTCCATCCCCACAGGAAACCCCCGCGGGTGGCACCTGGGGACACTCGGGGACACTCGGGGACAATTCCCATCGGTGACGTCACGGCCGGGAGGGTCCCCAAAACCTCCCCTCCCCCCCCCGCCACCCACCCACGGTGTCGCTTTTGTCGCCTCCCCCCGTTGGATTTGTCCCCGCCCCCGGTGTCGCTTTTGTCGCCTCCCCCCGGTGTCGCTTTTGTCGCCGGTGCCACCCCCTGAGTTGGGTTTGTCCCTCGCTGGTGTCGCCGTTGTCCCCGAGGGGACACCGAGGGGTCACCCCAAAGTGTCCCCAACCCCTCGCTGGTGTCCCCAACCCCTTTTTGGTGTCCCCAACCCCTTCTCGATCCCCTCCTCGATGTCATTGTCCCCTCCCGGGTGTCACTGGTCCCTTCTCGGTGTCCCCAACCCATTCCCGGTGTCCCCTCCGTGTCATTGTCCCCTCCTCGGTGTCCTTAAGCCCTCCCTGGTGTCCCCAACCCATTCCCGGTGTCCCTCTCGGTGTCACTGTCCCCCCCTCAGTGTCATTGTCCCCTCTATAGTGTCCCCAACCCCTTCTCGGTGTCCCCAACACCTTCCTGGTGTCCCCCCCCTTAGTGTCACTGTCCCCTTCCTGGTGTCCCCAACCCCTTCCCGGTCCCCTCCCCGATGTCATTGTCCCCTCCCCAGTGTCCCCAAACGCTTCTTGGTGTTCCCAACCCCTTCCCGGTCCCCTCCCGGTGTCCCCGGTCCCTTCCCCGGTGTCCCCGGTGTCCCCGGTGCATTTCCCGATGTCACCTCCCCGGTAACAGGTGGCACTGGTGGCACCGGTGTCACCACTGACCCTCCCATGTCGCGTTCCCCGATGTCCCCGATGTCCCCTTCCCTGATGTCACCGTGTCCCCTCTCTGCTGTCCCCTCCCCGCCGAGGTCCCCATTGTCCCCTCCCCGATGTTCCAGTCCCGTCCCCGATGTCCCCCGTGCGCTCCCTGATGTCACCGTGTCCCCTCCCCGATGTCTCGCTCCATGCTGTCCCTGTCCCCTCCCCGCTGTCGCCGCTGTCCCCTCCCCGATGTCCCCTGATGTCCCCTCCCCGATGTCCCCGTGTCCCCTCCCCGACATCCTCGGTGCGTTCCCCGATGTCACCTTTGTCCCCTCCCCGTGTCCCTTCCCTGATGTCACCGTGCCCCCTCCCCGATCCCCTCCCCGCTGTCGTTGCCCCCTCGGCGATGTCCCCGATGTCCCCTCCCCGATGTCACAGTGTCCCCTCCCCTCTGTCCCTTTCCTTCATGTCACCGTCTCTTCCCCGCTGTCCCTGTCCCCTCCCCGGTGTCCCCTCTCCGATGTCACCGCGTCCCCTCCCCGTTGTCCCCTCCCCGTTGTTCCAGTTCCCTCCCCGATGTCGCCGGTGCATTCCCTGATGTCACCGCTGTCCCCTCCCCGATGTCCCTGATGTCCCCTCCCCGATGTCCCCGGTGCATTCCCCGATGTCACCGTGTCCCCTCCCCGATGTCCCCTCCCCGATGTTCGAGTTCCCGACATTCCCCGATGTCACCTCTGTCCCCTCCCCGATGCTCCAGTCCCCTCCTCAATGTCCCCGGTCCCTTCCCTGATGTCACCGTCCCCTCCCCGCCTTCACCGCTCCCTCCCCGATGTCACCTCCGTGATGTCCCCTCCCTGATGTCACCTCTGTCCCCACCCCGATGTCCCCTCTGTGATGTCCCCGGTCCCTTCCCCGATGTCACCGTGTCCCCTCCCCGCTGTCCCGGCTCCGTTCCCTGATGTCCCCGGTCCCTCCTCGATGTCACCGTGTCCCCTCCCTGATGTCCCCTCCTCGCTGTCCCCTCCGCGATGTCCCCGTGTCCCCTCCCCGCTGTTCCAGTTCCCTCCCCGCTGTCCCCGGTGCATTCCCTGATGTCACCGCTGTCCCCTCCCCGGTGTCACCGTGTCCCCTCCCCGCAGTCCCTTCCCCGCTCCTGATGTCCCGCGCTCCCTTCCCGATGTCCCCTCCCCGTTGTCCCTTCCCGATGTCCCCGCTCCATTCCCTGACGTCCCCTCCTCGATGCCACCGTGTCCCCTCCCCGATGTCCCTTCCCCGATGTTCCAGTCCCCTCTCTGATGTCGCCGGTGCATTCCCTGATGTCACCTCTGTCCCCTCCCCGCTGTCCCCGCTGTCCCCTCCCCGCTGTTCCAGTTCCCTCCCCGACATTCCCGGTGCATTCCCTGATGTCACCTCTGTCCCTCCTCGATGTCCCTGTCCCTTCCCCGATGTCGCCGCCCACTCCCCGCTGTCACCGTGTCCCCTCCCCGTTGTTCCAGTCACCTCCCCGACATCCCCGGTGCATTCCCTGATGTCACCTCTGTCCCTTCCCCGATGCCACCGTGTCCCCTCCCCGATGTCACCGTGTCCCCTCCCTGCGTCCCACTCCATGCTGTCCCTGTCCTTGTCCCCTCCCCGATGTCGCCGGTCCATTCTCTGATGTCCCCGGTCCCTCCTCGATGTCACCGTGTCCCCTCCCCGATGTTCCAGTCCCCTCCTCGATGTCCCCGGTGAATTCCCTGATGTCACCTCTGTCCCCTCCCCGCTGTCGCCGCCCACGCCCCGATGTCCCCGCTGTCCCCTCCCCGCTGTTCCAGTTCCCTCCGCGACATCCCCGGTGCATTCCCTGATGTCACCGCTGTCCCCTCCCCGCTGTCCCCGTGTCCCCTCCCCGCTGTCCCTTCCCCGCTGTCGCCGCCCCCTCCCCGCTGTCCCCGGTGCATTCCCTGATGTCACCGTGTCCCCTCTCCCCTGTCCCCTCCCCGCTGTCCCCTCCCCGTTCCTGTCCCGTTAAAGGCGGCCCCGCTCGGCTCTGTCGCCGATGTCGCTGCGATGTCGCCGCTCGCCGAGCCCGAGAATCCCGCGGCGGCCGCGCGGCCCTGCCGGTGCCTCTGCCCGGACCCGGACCCGGACCGGAACCGGGGCTGGCACCAGGACGGGCACCAGGAGCGGAACCCGAACCGGGACCAGAACCGGGACTGGCACCGAGAGCGGGACAAGAACCGGGACTTGGACCGGGACCAGAATCGGGAATGGCACCAGAACGGGGACGTGAACCGGGACCAGAACGGGCACCAGAACCGGCACCAGGACCGGGACATGAACCGGGAGCAGAACCCGCGCCAGAACGAGAACCGGGACCAGGACCGGGACATGAACTGGGACATGAGCCGGGAGCAGAACTGGGACCAGAACCCGCACCAGAGCCAGAACCGGGACCGGATGTGGGACATGAACCGGGACATGAACGGGCGCCAGAACTGGGACCGGAACCGGATGTGGGACATGAACCGGGACATGAACGGGCACCAGAACTGGGACCAGAACCCGCACCAGAACCAGAACTGCGACCGGAACCAGAACCGGGACATGAACCGAGACCGGGACATGAACCGGGACCGGGACATGAACCGGGACCGAGAGCAGAACTGGGACATGAACGGGCACCAAAACTGGGACCAGAACCGGGAAAAGAACCGGGACCAGAACCGGGACCGGGACCAGAACTGGGACCGGGGCCGTGACCCGGAGCAGCCCCGGGACCCCCCGCTCCCATGCCCGGTGCCGGTGCCGGTTCCTGCTCCCCGCGCTCGCCGCCATCGCCGCCCTGGCCGCGCTCGGAGCCGCCGCCGCCGCCGCCGCCCTGGCCGCGCTCCGGGCCCCCCCCCCGCTGAAGGTGGGCACGGGGGGGAGGGGTCTGTCCGTCCGTCCGTCTGTCCGTCCGTCTGTCCTGAGGGCGGGGTGGCCGCTTGTCCCGGGGTCGGGGTGTCCTGGGGGCCGGGAGTACCGGTGTCCGTTTGTCCCGGTGTCCGTTTGTCCCGGTGTCCGTTTGTCTGGGTGCTCATCCTGGTGTCCGCTAGTCCGGGTGTCTGTCTGTCTGTCCAGGTGTCCATTTGTCCAGGTGTCCATTTGTCCCAGTGTCTGTTTGTCCTGGTACCTGTTTGTCCCGGTGTCTGTTTGTCCAGGTGTCCGTTCGTCCTTGTGTCCTGATGTCCGTTTGTCCCAGTGTCTGGTTATCCCGTTATCCTGATGTCCGTTTGTCCACGTGTCTGTTTGTCCTGGTGTCCAGGTGTCCAGTTTTCCAGTTGTCTGGATGTTTCTCCTGGTGTCCGTTCGTCCAGGTGTCCGTTTGTCCCAGTGTCCGTTTGTCCAGGTGTCCATTCGTCCTGGTGCCCTGATGTCCGTTTGTCCCAGTGTCTGGTTATCCCATTGTCCTGGTGTCCGTTTGTCCAGGTGTCCGTTTGTCCTGGTGTCCGTTGGTCCTGGTGTGTTTGTCCAAGTGTCCGTCTGTCCTGGTGCCCAGGTGTCTGGTTTTCCGTTTTTTTGGCTGTTGGCCCTGGTGTCCGTCTGTCCCGGTGTCCGTTTGTCCTGGTGTCCATTTGTCCAGGTCTCCTGGTGTCCGTCTGTCCCGGTGTCCGTTCGTCCTGGTGTCCTGATGTCCGTTTGTCCCAGTGCCTGGTTATCCCGTTATCTTGGTGTCCGTTTGTCCAGGTGTCCGTTTGTCCAGGTGTCCGTTTGTTCAGGTGTCCGTCTGTCCTGGGGTCCGTTTGTCCTGGTGTCCTGGTGTCTGGGTGTTTGTCCCAGTGTCCATTTGTCAGGTGTCCATTTGTCCCAGTGTCCATCTGTCCAGGTGTCCGTCTGTCCCGCTGTTTGACTGTCCAGCTGTCCGTTTGTCCCGGTGTCCGTTTGTCCCAGTGTCCACTTGCCCAGGTGTCCGTCTGTCCTGCTGTTTGCTTGCCCGGGTGTCCGGCTGTCCGTCTGCCCGGCTGTCCGTGTGTCCCGGTGTCCGTCCAGGTGTCTGCCTGCCCTCCGTCCGTCTGTCCGTCCCTCTGGGGGGGGGCGGATCCGCCTGTCCAGGTGTCCGTCTGTCCAAGCGTCTGCTTGTCCGTCCGTCCAGGCGTCCGTCCGTCCGTCCGCGTGTCCAGTGACCGGCCTGGCTGTCCGTCCGTCCATCCAGGTGTCCATCCGTCCGGCTGTGTGTCCGGCTGTCCGTCCGGGTGTCCGTCTGTCCGTCCGTCTGTCCGGCTGTGTGTCCAGCTGTCCGTCCGGGTGTCCGTCCGTCCATCCAGGTGTCCGTCCATCCGGCTGTGTGTCCGGCTGTCCGTCCGGGTGTCCGTCCGTCCATCCAGGTGTCCGTCCATCCGGCTGTGTGTCCGGCTGTCCGTCCGGGTGTCCGTCCGTCTGTCCGTCAGTCCGTCCTCCTTGCCCGGGGCTCTGTCCGTCTGTCCGGGGTGTCCGTCTGTCCACCCAGGTGTCCATCCTGTGTTTCCCACCTTCCCTTCTTGGGGACCTCGGGGACACCTTGGGGACCTTGGGGACACCTCGGGGACACCTTGGGGACATTGGGGACGTTGGGGACACCCTGGGGACACCTTGGGGACACCTTGAAGACATTGGGGACACTGGGGACATTGGGGACATTGGGGACATTTGGGACACCTTGGGGACATTGGGGACACCTTGTGTATGTTTGGGACACCTTGGGGACACCTTGGGGACCTTGGGGACACCTTGGGGACATTGGGAGCACCTTGGGGACATTGTGGACTTTGGGGACACTTTTGGGACAGTGGGGACATTAGAGACACCTTGGGGACCTTGGGGACAATGGGGACATTGGGGACACCTTGGGCACATTTGGGACACCTTGGGGACATTGGGGGGACAATGGGGACACCGGGGACATTGTGGACGTTGGGGACATTGGGGGCACCCTGGGGACACCTTGGGGACATTGGGGACCCTGGTGCTGACGTTGTCCCCTCCTGTCCCCTCAGGCTGCCACCGCTGCCCACATCCTGCTCAGCCCCGGTAAGTCCTGAATGTCACCTGAATGTCACCTGAATGTCACCTGTGTCCCCTCCTGTCCCCTGATGTCCCCTCCTGTCCCCTGAAGCCCCCAGTGTCCCCCGATGTCTCCTGATGTCCTCTCCTGTCACCTCCTGTCCCCTCCTGTCCCCTGATGTGCCTTGATGTCCCCTTGATGTCCCCTGTGTCCCCTGACATCTCCTGATGTCACCTTCTGTCCCTTGATGTCCCTTCCTCTCCCCTCCTGTCCCCTCATGTCCCCTCCTGTCCTCCTCAGCCCCCTGATGTCCCCTCCTGTCCCCAATGTCCCCAATGTCCCCTGATGTCCCCAATATTCTCCTCAGCCCCCAATGTCCCCAGTGTCTCCTGTGTCCCCAATGTCCCCGATGTCCCCAACGTCCCCAATGTCCTCAGCGTCCCCTCCTGTCCCTGATGTCACCTCCCCTCCCCTCCCCCCACCGCAGTCATCTCGAAATTGTCACCCGGGCTCCTCGCAGAGGAAGTGTCACCTCCTCGATGTCCCCTCCCCTGTGTCACCTCCCCCAGTGTCACCTCCTCGATGTCCCCTCCCCAGTGTCCCCTCCCCCAGTGTCACCTCCCGATGTCCCCTCCCCCAGTGTCACCTCTCCCGCCACATCCGGGGGTGGCACAGGCGGCGTCACGGAGCTGCTGTCCCCACGGTGTCATTGTCCCCAGGATGTCATTGTCCCCACAGTGTCATTGTCCCCAGGATGTCATTGTCCCCAGGATGTCATTGTCCCCACGGTGTCATTGTCCCCACGGTGTAATTGTCCCCACGGTGTCACGGAGTGTCCCCACAGTGTCATTGTCCCCACGGTGTCATTGTCCCCAGGGTGTCACGGAGTGTCCCCACAGTGTCATTGTCCCCACGGTGTCATTGTCCCCACGGTGTAATTGTCCCCACGGTGTCACGGAGTGTCCCCACAGTGTCATTGTCCCCACGGTGTCATTGTCCCCAGGGTGTCACGGAGTGTCCCCACGGTGTCATTGTCCCCACGGTGTCATTGTCCCCACAGTGTCATTGTCCCCAGGATGTCATTGTCCCCACGGTGTCATTGTCCCCACGGTGTCTTGGAATGTTCCTAGGGTGTCCCAGAGTGTCCCCAAAGCGTCACGGAGTGTCCCCAAAGTGTCACGGAGTGTCCCTAAGATGTCCCCACAGTGTCCCCAGGGTGTCACGGAATGTCCCCAGGATGTCATTGTCCCCACAGTGTCATTGTCCCCAGGGTGTCACAGAATGTCCCTAGGATGTCACGGATTGTCCCCAAGGTGTCCCAGAGTGTCCCCAGGGTGTCTCAGAGCGTCCCCAAGGTTTCAATGTCCCCAGGTGTCTTGGAATGTCCCCAGGGTGTCACAGAGTGTCCTCAAGGTGTCATGGAGTGTCCCCAGGATGTCACGGATTGTCCCCAAGGTGTCCCAGAGTGTCCCCAAGGTTTCAATGTCCCCAGGTGTCCCAGAGTGTCCCCAGGGTGTCCCAGAGTGTCCCCAGGATGTCATTGTCCCCACAGTTTCATTGTCCCCAGGATGTCATGGAATGTCCCTAGGATCACTTGGAATGTCCCCAAGGTGTCCCAAAGTGTCCCCACGGTGTCATTGTCCCCAGGGTGTCACGGAGTGTCCCCAAGGTTTCAGTGTCCCCAGGGTGTCACGGAGTGTCCCCAGGGTGTCTTGGAATGTCCCCAGGGTGTCCCCGACTGTCCCCTACCCCTCTTGTCCCCTCTGTCCCCAGCCCCACCCACTGTCCCCATGTCTCCCCTGCTGTCCCCAGTGTCCCCATTGTCCCCAATGTCCCCACTGTCCTCATGTCCCCACTGACCCCACTGTCCCCTCTGTCCCCAGGCTCGCTGTCCCCAATGTCCCCTGCTGTCCCCATTGTCCCCAGTGTCCCACTGACCGCTGTCCCTCTGTCCCCCGCTCACTGTCCCCGATGTCCCCATTGTCCCCACTGTCCCCAATGTCCCCATTGTCTCCATTGTCCCACTGTCCCCCTGACCCCGTGTCCCTCTGTCCCCAGGCTCGCTGTCCCCATTGTCCCCACTGTCCCCACTGTCCCCATTGTCCCACTGTCCCCCTGACCCCGTGTCCCTCTGTCCCCAGGCTCGCTGTCCCCACTGTCCCCACTGTCCCCATTGTCCCACTGTCCCCCTGACCCCGTGTCCCTCTGTCCCCAGGCTCGCTGTCCCCAATGTCCCCACTGTCCCCATTGTCCCACTGTCCCCCTGACCCCGTGTCCCCTCTGTCCCCAGGCTCGCTGTCCCCATTGTCCCCAGTGTCCCCACTGTCCCCCTGACCCCGTGTCCCCTCTGTCCCCAGGCTCGCTGTCCCCATTGTCCCCAATGTCCCCACTGTCCCCATTGTCCCACTGTCCGCCTGACCCGTGTCCCTCTGTCCCCAGGCTCGCTGTCCCCATTGTCCCCATTGTCCCCACTGTCCCCAGTGTCCCCACTGTCCCCACTGTCCCCATTGTCCCACTGTCCCCCTGACCCGTGTCCCTCTGTCCCCAGGCTCGCTGTCCCCACTGTCCCCACTGTCCCCATTGTCCCACTGTCCCCCTGACCCCGTGTCCCCTCTGTCCCCAGGCTCGCTGTCCCCACTGTCCCCACTGTCCCCATTGTCCCACTGTCCCCCTGACCCCGTGTCCCCTCTGTCCCCAGGCTCGCTGTCCCCGTCCCCGCGCTGGCACTACGGCGACGGCGTCCGGGGCGTTTTCCGGAGCGGTGACATCGGGCCGGACGCGGCGGGGACGTCGCTGCGGGTGACGTCGGGCGGGCTGTACCTGCTCTACGGCCGGCTGGGCGTCACCTGCGCCGCCGCCCGCTGTCCCCGGGGCGGCGTCACCCTGCGGCTGCGCCGCGCCGCGTCCCCGCGGCCGCTGCTGGCCGTGCCCCTGTCCCTGCCGCCCGCGGCCGGCGGCCACCGCCAGCGGTCAGCGCTGGCACAGGCGGTGGCACAGCTGTGGCCCGGGGACACCCTGAGCCTCGACATGGTTGGGGACAGCGCTGGGGACAGCGCTGGGGACAGCGATGGGGACAGCGATGGGGACAGCGCTGGGGACAGCGCTGGGGACAGCGTTGGGGACATGGGCGGGTGGCAGCTGGAGCAGGAGGAGCGCGAGGGGAACTTTGTGGGGCTGCTGAGGATCGCGGGGGGGTGACAGCGCGGGGTGGCACCGGGTGGTGGCACCGGGTGGTGGCACCGGGTGGTGGCAGTGTGTGGTGACAGCGGCTGGTGGCAGGGGGTGGTGGCAGTGGGTGGTGACAGCGGCCGGTGGCACCTGGTGGTGGCACCGGGGTGATGAGGGGGTGGCACCTGGTGGTGGCACCGGGTGGTGGCACCGGGTGGTGGCACCGGGGTGATGAGGGGGTGGCACCTGGTGGTGGCACCGGGTGATGACAATGGCTGGTGGCAGTGGGTGGTGGCACTGGGTGGTGGCACTGGGTGGTGGCACCAGGGTGATGAGCTGGTGGCACCTGGTGATGGCACCGGGGTGATGAGGGGGTGGCACCAAGTGGTGGCACCGAGTGGTGGCACTGGCTGGTGGCACCAGGGTGATGAGAGGGTGGCACCAGATGGTGGCACCGGGTGGTGGCACCGGGTGGTGGCACCGGGGTGATGAGGGGGTGGCCGTCCTCGTGTCCTGCTGGTCACCGGCCGGGCTGGGGCTTGGGGACATCTGGGAGTCCCAAGTGTGGAGGTTTGGGGACATCGAGGGACATTGGTGACCTCCAAACCCCAAGATTTGGGGACATCAAGAGACATTGGTGACGTCCATGGTTGGAGATTTGGGGACATCGAGGGACATCGGTGACCTCCACACCTGAAGATTTGGGGACAAGGGACTTTGGTGGCAACCATGCCCGGAGATCTGGGGACATCGAGGGACATCGGTGACGTCCAAACCCCAAGATTTGGGGACATCAAGGGACATCGGTGACGTCCAAACCCCGAGCTCTGGGGACAAGGGACATCGGTGACATCCATGGTTGGAGATTTGGGGACACCAGGTGACATCGGTGACCTTCACACCTGAAGATTTGGGGACATTGAGTGACATCGGTGACCCCCCCCCCAATTTGGTGCTTGGGGACATTTGGGGACACTTGGGGACATTTGGGGACCCAGTGCTGGACACTTGGGGACATTTGGGGACACTTGGGGACATTTGGGGACCCAGTGCTGGACACTTGGGGACATTTGGGGACACTTGGGGACATTTGGGGACCCAGTGCTGGACACTTGGGACTTCCTTGGGGACACTGGGGACACTTTGGGGGGGAGTTCCCTGCTGTCCTTAATTAATTATTGTTCTTAATAATTATTGCTCTTAATTATTTATTTATTAATATTTTCCGTAATTAATTATTTATTCATCAATGAATAAATTTGTTTATGGATTCTTTTTACCGCCCGGATTGTCCCCAAAAAAACGGGGGTGACAACGCTGGGGTGGCACTGAGGGGACATCGGGGGGTCCCCAATGCAGATCCCCCCCAAATTTACCCAAAAATCCCCAAAATTTGCTCCAGGAAATCCAAAATTTGCTGAAAATTCCCAAAAAATTTGTTCTGGAGTCCCCCAAAATTTTACCCCAGAAGCCCCCAAAATTTGCTCAGAAAATCCCCCAAAATTTGCCCCAAATCCCCAAATTTACCCCAGAAGCCCCCAAAATTTGCCCCAGAACCCCCCAAAATTTGCCAAAACCCCCCCAAAATTTGCTCAGAAAATCACAAATTTGCCCAAAATCCCCCAAAATTTGCCCCAAACACCCAAATTTACCCCAGAGCACCCCCAAATTTTGCTCAGAAAATCATAAATTTGCAAAAAAAATCCCCCCAAATTTGCCCCAAACACCCAAATTTGCCTCACAGCATCCCCAAAATTTGCTGAAAATCCCCAAAAATTTGTCCTGGAGTCCCCCAAAATTTTACCCCAGAAGCCCCCAAAATTTGCCCCAGAACTCCCCCAAAATTTGCTGAAAATCCCCCAAAATTTGCCCCAAACCCCCAAAATTTTACCCCAGAAGCCCCCAAAATTTGCCCCAGAACCCCCAAAATTTTACCCCAGAAGCCCCCAAAATTTGCCCCAGAACCCCCAAATTTAACCTCAGAACCCCCCAAATTTACCCCAGGGCACCCCAAAATTTGCTCAGAAAATCATAAATTTGCCAAAAATCCCCCAAATTCTGCACCCCAAACCCTGCACGCCACCCGGACAAGGAGGGAGGGAAACTGAACAAGATCTGCCAGGGGGACGTTTGTCGCTGCGCCGAAGGTGACACGGGGACACGGGGACACGGGGGGACACGTCATGGCCATGGTGGGACACGGGGACACGGGGGGACACGTCATGGCCATGGTGGGACATGGGGACACGGGGACACGGGGGGACACGTCATGGCCATGGTGGGACACGTCATGGCCATGGTGGGACATGGGGACACGGGGACACGGGGGGACACATCATGGCCATGGTGGGACACGGGGACACGGGGACACGGGGGGACACGTCATGGCCATGGTGGGACATGGGGACACGGGGACACGGGGGGACACGTCATGGCCATGGTGGGACACGTCATGGCCATGGTGGGACACGGGGACACGGGGACACGGGGGGACACGTCATGGCCATGGTGGGACACGGGGACACAGGGACACGGGGGGACACGTCATGGCCATGGTGGGACACGGGGACACGGGGACACGGGGGGACACATCATGGCCATGGTGGGACATGGGGACACGGGGACATGGGGGGACACATCATGGTCATAGTGGGACACGGGGACACGGGGACACGGGGACACGGGGGGACACGTCATGGCCATGGTGGGACATGTCATGGCCATGGTGGGACACGGGGACACGGGGACACGGGGGGACACATCATGGTCATAGTGGGACACAGGGACACGGAGGCAGGGGGGGACACGTCATGGTCATGATGGGACACAGGGACACAGGGACATCTGGACACGGGGACACGGGGGGACACGTCATGGCCATGGTGGGACATGTCATGGTCGTGGTGGGACACCATGGTCATGGTGGGACACGGGGACACGGGGGGACACATCATGGCCATGGTGGGACACAGGGACACGGGGACACGGGGGTAGGGGGGGACACGTCATGGCCGTGGTGAGGACGTGTCCTGGTCATGGTGGAGACACGTCATGGTCATGGTGGGACACGATGTGATGAGTAACTTCATGGTCATGGTGGGACACGGGGACACAGGGACACGGGGACACGGGGGGACACGTCATGGCCATGGTGGGACACAGGGACACGGGGACACGGGGGCAGGGTGGGAGAAGTCATGGCCATGGTGGGGAAGTGTCCTGGTCATGGTGGAGACAAGTCATGGTCATGGTGGGACACGCTGATGTGATGGGACACATCATGGCTGTGGTGGGACACGTCACAGTCATGGTGGGACACTTCATGGCCACGGTGGGACACGCTGATGTCATGGGACATGTCATGGTCGTGGTGGGACACTTCATGGCCATGGTGGGACACGTCATGGTCATGGTGGGACACGCTGATGTCATGGGACATGCCATGGTCATGATGGGGACATGTCATGGTCATGGTCATGGTGGGGACATGTCCTGGCCATGGTGGGGCACGGGGACACAGGGACACCCGGACACGGGGACGGGGGGCACATATCATGGCCATGGTGGGGACGTGTCCTGGCCATGGTGGGACACGTTGATGTGATGAGTAACTTCATGGTCATGGTGGGACACGGGGACACGGGGACACCTGGACACGGGGACAGGGTGGGACACGTCATGGACATGGTGGGGACATGTCATGGCCACGGTGGGACCCGTCATGATGGGACATCAATGATGAGATGTCACATGTCACCATGGTGGGGACGTGTCATGGTCATGGTGGGACACGATGTGATGGGACACTACATTGTCATGGTGGCACACCGGGACATGGGGACATGGGGACACATGTCCAGGGTGGGGCACATCATGGTCATGGTGGGGACACGCCCTGGCCATGGTGGGGACATGTCCTGGCCATGGTGGGACACGTTGATGTGGTGGGACACTGCATTGCCATGGTGGGACACTTGGTGGCCATGGTGGGGACATGTCATGGTGGGACATCAGTGATGATGTGTCACATGTCACCATGATGGGGACACGTCATGGCCATGACGGGGATGTGTCACGGTCATGCTGTGACACATTGATGTGATGGGACACTTCATGGCCATGGTGTGACACCAAAGGGGACATGGGGACATCCTAAGGGACAGGGGGACGCCAGGGACAGCAGGGACAGGAGGGGATGCTGAGGGACACTAGGGGACATCAGGGGACAGGAGGGGACAGCAGGGGACAGAGGGGACACTGGGGACAGAAGGGACAGCGGGAGATGTGGGGACAGCAGGGGACATCAGGGGACAGAAGGGGACAATGGGGAACAGCAGGAACAGCGAGGGACAGTGAGGGACACGAGGGGACAGCTGGGAACAGAGGGGACAGTGGGGACAGCAGGGGACAGTTCTGGCCTGGTCCTCCCTGAGACCCCCCCTCAATAGGTCATGGACAGCTGGGTCACCCTGGTGGCACCTGGAAGGTCCTGGTGACATTCTGGACACTTGGTGGGACTTGGACACCTGGGGCCCACCTGGGCCTGGGCACCTGGGTCCATCCTGAGATCCCTGACAGGTCCTGGACCCTCTGGGCCACCATGTCCAGGTCACCTGGACCCCTTTGAGACCACCACGTCCGGACCACCTGGACCCTTCTTGGACCCTCTGGGCCACCATGCCCAGCCCACCTGGACCTCTCCTGGACCTCCTGGTCCACCACATCCAGCCCACCTGGACCCATCTCCACCACATCCACCCCACCAGGACCTCCTCGGCCACCATGTCTAGCCCACCAGACCCACCTCCACCACATCCAGCCCACCTGGACCCCTTGGTCCACCATGTGCAGCCCACCTGGACCCTCCTGGTCCCCCATGTCCAGGTCTCCTGGACCTCCTGGACCTCCTGGGCCACCACATCCAGACAACCTGGACCCTTTGGTCCACCATGTCCAGCCCACCTGGACCCACCTCCACCATGTCCAGCCCACCTGGACCCACCTCCACCATGTCCAGACCACCTGGACCCATCTCCACCATGTCCAGGTCACCTGGACCTCTCCTGGACTCCATAGGCCACCATTTCCAGGTCACCTGGACACACCTCCACCATGTCCACCCCACCTGAACCTCTCCTGGACCACTGTGTCCAGACCACCTGGAGCCATCTCCACCACATCCAGCCCACCAGGACCCACCTCCACCATGTCCAGACCACCTGAACCTCTCCTGGACCTCCTGGCCCACCACGTCCAGACCATCTGAATTTCTTCTGGACCACCACGTCCATCCCACCTGGACCCTCCTGTGCCCCCGTCCCCTCTCCAGCAGCCCCAGAAGATCAGTTCCCCCCCCGTGTCCCACGTCCCCCCGTTGTCCCCTCGAGGCCACCACCCCCCTGGTGGCAGCTCCTCCCCGCTGGTGCCACCACCGCGGCTGGGACAGGAAGCCGCGTCCTGTGTCACCTCCTGTGTCACCTCCTGTGTCACCCCCGGGGCGCAGGCGCCACCTCCGTTGTCCCCGGTGTCACCTCCGGGGAGTGACCCAGGGCCACCACCAGGGCCACCACCTCCGGCCACCGCAGGAGCTCCACCGGGGCCACCGGAGCAGGAGGAGGAGCCCGCCGGGACCGTGGGGACGCGGCGGCGGCGCCGTTTGTCACTCGTCACCCGCGGTGGCCCCGCGGTGGCCCCGGCGCCTCCGGTTCCTCCTTTCCTGGGCGGGAGGAACCTCCCGAGCCCCGAGGAGGCCCAGGAGGGGCTGGAGAAGCTCAGGTTGGTCCAGGGGGGTCCAGGGGTGTCCAGGGGTGTCCAGATGTGTCCAGGGGTCATCCAGTGGTGTCCAGGGGTCATCCAGGGGTGTCCAGATGTGTCCAGGGGTCATCCAGTGGTGTCCAGGGGTCATCCAGGGGTGTCCAGATGTGTCCTGGGGTGTCCTGGGGTGTCCTGGGGTGTCCAGAGGTGTCCTGGGGTGTCCAGATGTGTCCAGGGGTCATCCAGGGGTGTCCAGATGTGTCCTGGGGTGTCCTGGGGTGTCCAGATGGGTCCAGGGGTGTCCAGGGGTGTCCAGATGTGTCCTGGGGTGTCCTGGGGTGTCCAGATGGGTCCAGGGGTGTCCAGGGCTGTCCAGAGGCCATCCAGGGATGTCCAGGGGGTGTCCAGAGGTGTCCAGGGGTGTCCAGATGTGTCCAGAGGTGTCCAGATGTGTCCAGGGGTGTCCAGGGGTCATCCAGAGGTGTCCTCAGCTGGGGCTGGTCTGGAGAGGAGTGGTGACACCAGGATCCCATCTCCAGCAGGATCCCATCTCCATTGGGATCTTATCTCCACCAGGATCTTATATCCACCAGGATCTCACCTCCGTTGGGGTCTCATCTCCACCGGGATCTCATCTCCACCAGGGTCTCACCCCACCAGGACCCACCTCCACTGAACTTCATCCCATCAGTTCCTCCATTGAAGTTCACCCCACCAGGACCCACCTCCACTGAAGTTCTTCCACCGAACCTCATCCCACCAGTTCCTCCATTGAAGTTCATCCCGCCAGGACCCACCTCCATAGAAGTTCTACAGAAGCTCAACCCACCAGAACCCACCTCCACTGGTTCCTCCATTGAAGTTCACCCCATCAGGACCCACCTCCATAGAAGTTCATCCCACCAGGACCCACCACCATTGAAGTTCATCCCACCAAGATCCACCTCCATTGAAGTTCTTCCATTAAGTTCATCCACCAGGACCCACCTCCATTGAAGTTCCTCCACAGAAGTTCATCCCACCAGGACCCACCTCCAACTGTTCCTCCACAAAAGTTCATCCACCACGACCCACCTCCATCGAAGTTCCCCCACAGAAGTTCATCTCACCAGGAGCCACCTCTATTGAAGTTCTTCCATTGAAGTTCATCCCACCAGGACCCACCTCCGTCAGTTCCTCTATTGAAGTTCATCCCACCAAGACCCACCTCCATTGAAGTTCACCCCACCAGGACCCACCTCCATCAGTTCCTCCATTGAAGTCCACCCCACCAGGACCCACCTCCACTGAAGTTCTTCCACCGAACCTCATCCCACCAGTTCCTCCATTGAAGTTCATCCCGCCAGGACCCACCTCCATCAGTTCCTCCACAAAAGTTCATCCCACCAGGACACACCTCCATAGAAGTTCTACAGAAGCTCAACCCACCAGAACCCACCTCCACTGGTTCCTCCATTGAAGTTCACCCCATCAGGACCCACCTCCATAGAAGTTCATCCCACCAGGACCCACCACCATTGAAGTTCATCCCACCAAGATCCACCTCCATTGAAGTTCTTCCATTAAGTTCATCCCACCAGGACCCACCTCCATTGAAGTTCCTCCACAGAAGTTCATCCCACCAGGACCCACCTCCAACTGTTCCTCCACAAAAGTTCATCCACCAGGACCCACCTCCATCGAAGTTCCCCCACAGAAGTTCATCTCACCAGGAGCCACCTCTATTGAAGTCCTTCCATTGAAGTTCATCCCACCAGGACCCACCTCCGTCAGTTCCTCTATTGAAGTTCACCCCACCAGGACCCACCTCCACTGAAGTTCTTCCACTGAACCTCATCCCACCAGTTCCTCCATTGAAGTTCATCCCACCAGGACCCACCTCCATCAGTTCCTCCATTGAAGTTCATCCCACCAGGACCCACCTCCATCAGTTCCTCCACAAAAGTTCATCCCACCAGGACCCACCTCCATCAGTTCCTCCACAAAAGTTCATCCCACCAGGACCCACCTCCATCAGTTCCTCCATTGAAGTCCACCCCACCAGGACCCACCTCCAGCAGTCCACCCCACCAGGAGCCCCCTGCCCGTGTGTCCCCCGGTGTCCCCATGGAGGCGTGGCGGCAGTGCGCCCACTGGCTGGTGGCCGCGCGTGTCCTGCCCGCGGGGCACCGCGCCAGCAGCCCCGGGGGACAGGTGTGGGACCTGGCGCAGGCGCTGCGCGACGGCGTCCTGCTGTGCCACCTGCTGAACGCGCTGCTGCCCCGCGCCGTGCCACCGCGGGACATCTGTCCCCGGCCGCAGATGTCACAGGTGAGTGACACCATGGGGACATTATGGTGACAATGTCCTGCTGTGCCACCTGCTGAACGCGCTGCTGCCCCGCGCCGTGCCACCGCGGGACATCTGTCCCCGGCCGCAGATGTCACAGGTGAGTGACACCATGGGGACATTATGGTGACAATGTCCTGCTGTGCCACCTGCTGAACGCGCTGCTGCCCCGCGCCGTGCCACCGCGGGACATCTGTCCCCGGCCGCAGATGTCACAGGTGAGTGACACCATGGGGACATTATGGTGACAATGTCCTGCTGTGCCACCTGCTGAACGCGCTGCTGCCCCGCGCCGTGCCACCGCGGGACATCTGTCCCCGGCCGCAGATGTCACAGGTGAGTGACACCATGGGGACATTATGGTGACAATGTCCTGCTGTGCCACCTGCTGAACGCGCTGCTGCCCCGCGCCGTGCCACCAAGGGACATCTGTCCCCGGCCGCAGATGTCACAGGTGAGTGACACCATGGGGACAGTGACAGTGCCACCGCGGGACATCTGTCCCCGGCCGCAGATGTCACAGGTGAGTGACACCATGGGGACAAAGGGGACAGTGACAGTGCCACCGCGGGACATCTGTCCCCGGCCGCAGATGTCACAGGTGAGTGACACCATGGGGACAAAGGGGACAGTGACAGTGCCACCGCGGGACATCTGTCCCCGGCCGCAGATGTCACAGGTGAGTGACACCATGGGGACAAAGGGGACAGTGACAGTGCCACCCCGGGACATCTGTCCCTGGCCGCAGATGTCACAGGTGAGTGACACCATGGGGACAGTGACAGTGCCACCCAGGGACATCTGTCCCCGGCCGCAGATGTCACAGGTGAGTGACACCATGGGGACAAAGGGGACAGTGACAGTGCCACCCAGGGACATCTGTCCATGGTCAAAGATGTCACAGGTGAGTGACACCATGGGGACAAAGGGGACAGTGACAGTGCCACCCAGGGACATCTGTCCCCGGCCGCAGATGTCACAGGTGAGTGACACCGTGGGGACAATGGGGATGGGGACAATGATGGTGACAATGGTGGGGTCATTGACGGTAACAGTGACAATGATGGTGGCAATGTCCACGGGGGTGACAATGACAGTGACAGCATCGGTGACAGAGATGGCGTCACCGTCGGTGACAACGGTGGTCACAACCATGGAGACACAAAGACCCTGATTTTGATGGCGACAACGGGAGGTGCCAGTGATGACAAAGGTGACACCGGTGACACTGGTGACACTGGTGACACAGGTGACACAGGTGACACCGGTGACACTGGTGATGGTGACACCGGTGCCACCCCCGTGCCACCGCAGTTCCTGTGCCTGAGGAACATCCGCACCTTCCTGACGGCCTGCGCCGACAAGTTCGGGCTGCCCAAGCACCGGCTCTTCGGCGCCTTCGACCTCTTCGACGTCCAGGACTTCGGCAAGGTGGGACCGGGGCTCCGGCTGTCCACCCCGGGGTCCGTCTGTCCACCCCGGGGTCCGTCTGTCCATCCCGGGGTCCGTCTGTCCACCCCAGGGTCCGTCTGTCCACTCTGGGGTCCGTCTGTCCACCCCGGGGTCCGTCTGTCCACCCCAGGGTCCGGCTGTCCTGGGGGGTGGGCTCGGGGTCCATCTGTCCACCCCGGGGGTCCGTCTGTCCGCCCCGGGGTCCGTCTGTCCACCCCAGGGTCCGTCTGTCCACCCTGGGGTCCGTCTGTCCACCATGGGGTCTGCCTGTCCACCCCAGGGTCCGGCTGTCCTGGGGGGTGGGCTCGGGGTCCATCTGTCCACCCCGGGGGTCCGTCTGTCCACCCTGGGGTCTGTCTGTCCTGAGAGGTGGGCTCGGGGTCCGTCTGTCCAACCCAGGGTCCGGCTGTTCTGGGGGGCACTCAGGGGTCCATCTGTCCACCCTGGGGTCCGTCTGTCCACCCTGGGGTCCGTCTGTCCTGAAGGGTGGGCTCGGGGTCCGTCTGTCCACCCCGGGGTCCGTCTGCCCTGGGAGGCACTTGGGGGTCTGTCTGTCCACCCTGGGGTCCAGCTGTCCTGGGGGCACTCAGGGGTCCGTCTGTCCACCCCAGGGTCCGGTTGTCCACCCCGGGGTCCGTCTGTCCTGGGGGGTGGCACCCGGGTGTCCGGCTGTCCTGGGGGGTGGGCTTGGGGTCCATCTGTCCACCCCGGGGTCCGTCTGTCCACCCCGGGGTCCGTCTGTCCTGAGGGGTGGGCTCGGGGTCCATCTGTCCACCCTGGTGTCCGTCTGTCCTGGGGGGTGGCACCCTGGTGTCCGTCTGTCCTGGGGGCGGCACCCGGGCGTCCGGCTCCCCCCTCAGCGCCCCGATGTCCCCTCGGTGTCCCCAGGTGATCGAGACGCTCTCCACGCTCTCCTGGACGCCCATCGCGCAGAGCAAAGGCTTCACGTGAGTGGACAGGGCCGGGTGTCCATCCCCGAGGGTCCAGAGGTCCAGTTCCCACCTCTGAGGGTCCCAAGTGTCCAGTCCCAGTGTCCAGTCCCTGGTGTCCAGTCCCCTCTCTGAGGGACCCCAGTGTCCAGTCCCTGAGGGTTGCAAATGTCCAGTCCCAGTGTCCAGCCCCGAGGGTCAGCGGTGTCCAGTCCCTCATGGTCAATGGGGTCCAGTTCCCAGGTGTCCAGTCCCTGAGGATCAGGGGTTCCAGTCCCAGTGTCCAGTGCCATGAGGGACCCCAGTGTCCAGCCCCAGTGTCCAGTCCTGACCCTGAGGGTCCCAAGTGTCCAGTCCATGATGTCCAGTCTCTGAGAGACCCCAGTGTCCAGTCCCAGTGTCCAGTGCCATGAGGGACCCCAGTGTCCAGCCCCAGTGTCCAGTCCTGTCCCTGAGGGTCCCAAGTGTCCAGTCCATGATGTCCAGTCTCTGAGAGACCCCAGTGTCCAGTCCCAGTGTCCAGTCCCTGAGGGTCCCAAGTGTCCAGTCCATGATGTCCAGTCCCTGAGGGACCCCAGTGTCCAGTCCCAGTGTCCAGTCCCTGAGGGTCCCAAGTGTCCAGTCCATGATGTCCAGTCTCTGAGAGACCCCAGTGTCCAGTCCCAGTGTCCAGTCCAGTCCCATGAGGGACCCCAGTGTCCAGTCCCAGTGTCCAGTCCCAGTGTCCAGTCCAGTCCCTGAAGGATCCCAGTGTCCAGTCCCAGTGTCCAGTCCCTGAAGGACCCCAGTGTCCAGTCCCTGTGTCCAGTCCAGTCCCTGAAGGATCCCAGTGTCCAGTCCCAGTGTCCAGTCCCAGTGTCCAGTCCAGTCCCATGAGGGACCCCAGTGTCCAGTCCCAGTGTCCAGTCCCAGTGTCCAGTCCAGTCCCATGAGGGACCCCAGTGTCCAGTCCCAGTGTCCAGTCCCAGTGTCCAGTCCAGTCCCTGAAGGATCCCAGTGTCCAGTCCCAGTGTCCAGTCCCTGAGAGACCCCAGTGTCCAGTCCCAGTGTCCAGTCCCAGTGTCCAGTCCCAGTCTCCAGCAGTGTCCAGCCCCAATGTCCAGTCCCAGCGGTCACTCCTGTCCACTCCCAGTGTCCAGTGCCAGTGGTCAGTGATGTCCAGCAGTATCCAGCCCCAGTGTCCCCAGTGTCCAGCAGTGTCCACCCCAGTGTCCCCAGGGTCCAGCAGTGTCCAGCCCCAGTGTCCCCAGTGTCCAGCAGTGTCCAGCAGTGTCCAGCCCCAGTGTCCCCAGTGTCCAGCAGTGTCCACCCCAGTGTCCCCAGTGTCCAGCAGTGTCCAGTCCCAGTGTCCAGCCCAGTGGTCAGTGATGTCCAGCAGTGTCCCCAGTGTCCAGCAGTGTCCAGCCCCAGTGTCCCCAGTGTCCAGCAGTGTCCAGCCCAAGTGTCCAGCAGTGTCCAGCAGTGTCCACCCCAGTGTCCCCAGTGTCCAGCAGTGTCCAGCCCAAGTGTCCAGCAGTGTCCAGCAGTGTCCAGCCCCAGTGTCCCCAGTGTCCAGCAGTGTCCAGTCCCAGTGTCCCCAGTGTCCAGCAGTGTCCAGTCCCAGTGTCCACCCCAGTGGTCAGTGATGTCCAGCAGTGTCCCCAGTGTCCAGCAGTGTCCACCCCAGTGTCCCCAGTGTCCAGCAGTGTCCAGCCCCAGTGTCCAGCAGTGTCCACCCCAGTGGTCAGTGATGTCCAGTAGTGTCCCGAGTGTCCAGCAGTGTCCAGCAGTGTCCTGTCCCAGTGTCCACCCCAGTGGTCAGTGATGTCCAGCAGTGTCCAGCAGTGTCCGGCCGTGTCCCCCAGGCCGTTCCCGTCCGAGGACAGCGTTGGGGACGATGACATTTACAGCGGCCTGTCCGACCTCATCGAGTGAGCACGGGGACACGGGGGACACCGGGGATACTGGGATGTACTGGGGATACTGGGAGACACTGGGGATACTGGGAGGTACTGGGGGATACTGGGACATAATGGGGATACTGGGATGTACTGGGGATACTGGGAGGTACTGGGGATACTGGGATGTACTGGGGGATACTGGGAGACACCGGGGATACTGGGATGTACTGGGGATACTGGGACATACTGGGGCATACTGGAGACACTGGGGACACTGGGAGACACTGGGGATACTGGGATGTACTGGGGGATACTGGGAGGTACTGGGGATACTGGGAGGTACTGGGGACACTGGGATGTACTGGGGATACTGGGAGGTACTGGGGGCACTGGGATGTACTGGGGATACTGGGAGGTACTGGGGATACTGGGAGGTACTGGGGACACTGGGATGTACTGGGGGACACTGGGATGTACTGGGGATACTGGGAGGTACTGGGGATACTGGGAGGTACTGGGGATACTGGGATGTACTGGGGGATACTGGGATGTACTGGGGATACTGGGAGGTACTGGGAGGTACTGGGGATACTGGGATGTACTGGGGACACTGGGATGTACTGGGGGATACTGGGATGTACTGGGGGATACTGGGATGTGCTGGGGGATACTGGGACGTACTGGGGCATACTGGGATGTACTGGGGATACTGGGATGTACTGGGGGATACTGGGAGGTACTGGGGATACTGGGATGTACTGGGGATACTGGGAGGTACTGGGGGATACTGGGATGTACTGGGGATACTGGGATGTACTGGGGATACTGGGACGTACTGGGGATACTGGGATGTACTGGGGATACTGGGATGTACTGGGGGATACTGGGAGGTACTGGGGATACTGGGATGTACTGGGGGATACTGGAGACACTGGGGACACTGGGATGTACTGGAGACACTGGGGACACTGGGATGTACTGGGGATACTGGGAGGTACTGGGAGATACTGGGGATACTGGGAGGTACTGGGGATACTGGGAGGTACTGGGGATACTGGGATGTACTGGGGGATACTGGGAGGTACTGGGGATACTGGGATGTACTGGGGGATACTGGGAGGTACTGGGGATACTGGGATGTACTGGGGGATACTGGGAGGTACTGGGGATACTGGGATGTACTGGGGCATACTGGGATGTACTGGGGGATACTGGGAGGTACTGGGGATACTGGGATGTACTGGGGATACTGGGACATACTGGGGATACTGGAGACACAGGGGATACTGGGATGTACTGGGGATACTGGGATGTACTGGGGGATACTGGGATGTACTGGGAGGTACTGGGGATACTGGGGGATACTGGGATGTACTGGGGATACTGGGATGTACTGGGGATACTGGGATGTACTGGGAGGTACTGGGGATACTGGGGGACACTGGGATGTACTGGGGATACTGGGAGGTACTGGGGATACTGGGATGTACTGGGGATACTGGGATGTACTGGGAGGTACTGGGGATACTGGGGGATACTGGGAGGTACTGGGGATACTGGGATGTACTGGGGCATACTGGGCGTACTGGGGCATACTGGGGCATACTGGAGACACTGGGGATACTGGGATGCACTGGGGATACTGGGAGGTACTGGGGATACTGGGAGGTACTGGGATGTACTGGGGATACTGGGATGTACTGGGGATACTGGGATGTACTGGGATGTACTGGGATGTACTGGGAGGTACTGGGGAAACTGGGGGGTCATTGGGGGATACTGGGGATACTGGGATGTACTGGGAGGTAGTGGGAGGTACTGGGATGTACTGGGGACACTGGGGATACTGGGATGTACTGGGGATACTGGGATGTACTGGGAGGTACTGGGGATACTGAGGGCACTGGGGATGGTGGGATGTACTGGGGACACTGGGGATACTGGGATGTGCTGGGAGGTACTGGGGATACTGGGGATACTGGGGGATACTGAGAGGTACTGGGAGGTACTGGGATGTACTGGGGGATACTGGGGTACTGGGGGTACTGGGGATACTGGGATGTACTGGGAGGTCATTGGGGGTGGCACTGGGGACATTTGGGGACATTTGGGGACAGTCAGGGACATTTGGGGACATTGTGGGGGTTTTGGGGACAATCAGGGACATTTGGGGACAGTCAGGGACATTTGGGGCCATTGTGTGATTTGGGGACATTTGGGGGCCCCCGAGGGATTTCGGGGGGGCTCCGGGGGGGAGTCCCCCAGTGTCCCCAATGTCCCCAATGTCCCCCAATGTCCCCCAATGTCCCCAATGTCCCCAGTGTCCCCAGTGTCCCCAATGTCCCCAATGTCCCCCAATGTCCCCAATGTCCCCAATGTCCCAAATGTCCCCAATGTCCCCCAATGTCCCCAGTGTCCCCAATGTCCCCAGTGTCCCCAGTGTCCCCAGTGTCCCCAATGTCCCCGGTGTCCCCAGTGTCCCCAATGTCCCCAGTGTCCCCAATGCCCCCAATGTCCCCCAATGCCCCCAATGTCCCCCAATGTCCCCAATGTCCCCAATGTCCCCCAGTGTCCCCAATGCCCCCAATGTCCCCCAATGTCCCCAATGTCCCCAATGTCCCCAGTGTCCCCAATATCCTCAATGTCCCCCAATGTCCCCAATGCCCCCGGTGTCCCCAGTGTCCCCAATGTCCCCGGTGTCCCCGCAGTGACACGGCCGAGGAGGACGATGACCTCTACGACTGCGTTGAGGCCGAAGGCGACGACGGCGACGACGTCTACGAGGACCTGATGAGGGTGGAGCCGCCCCCGGCCGCGGTGGGTGCGACCCGCGCCCCAAAAACACCCGGGACACCCCAAAATAGAGCTGGGACACCCCAAAAATACCCAGGACACCCCAAAAAACACCCGGGACACCCCAAAATAGAGCTGGGACACCCCAAAAATACCCAGGACACCCCAAAAAACACCCGGGACACCCCAAAATAGAGCTGGGACACCCCAAAAATACCCAGGACACCCCAAAAAACACCCGGGACACCCCAAAATAGAGCTGGGACACCCCAAAAATACCCAGGACACCCCAAAAAACACCCGGGACACCCCAAAATAGAGCTGGGACACCCCAAAAATACCCAGGACACCCCAAAAAACACCCGGGACACCCCAAAATAGAGCTGGGACACCCCAAAAATACCCAGGACACCCCAAAAAACACCCGGGACACCCCAAAATAGAGCTGGGACACCCCAAAAATACCCAGGACACCCCAAAAAACACCCGGGACACCCCAAAATAGAGCTGGGACACCCCAAAAATACCCAGGACACCCCAAAAAACACCCGGGACACCCCAAAATAGAGCTGGGACACCCCAAAAATACCCAGGACACCCCAAAAAACACCCGGGACACCCCAAAATAGAGCTGGGACACCCCAAAAATACCCAGGACACCCCAAAAAACACCCGGGACACCCCAAAATAGAGCTGGGACACCCCAAAAATACCCAGGACACCCCAAAAAACACCCGGGACACCCCAAAATAGAGCTGGGACACCCCAAAAATTCCCAGGACACCCCAAAAACCACCCGGGACACCCCAAAATAGAGCTGGGACACCCCAAAAACACCTGGGAATCCCCAAAAATATCTGAGAACCACCCCAAATATCTGGGAACCCCAAAAAGAGTTGAGAATGCCCCAAAAATACCTGGGACACCCCAAAATAGAGATGGGACACCCCAAAATAGAGCTGGGAACCCCCAAAAACACCTGGGAACCCCAAAAAATACCTGAGACACTCCAAAAACACCCGGGACACCCCAAAAACAGAGCTGGGAACCCCAAAATAGAACTGGGAACCCCCAAAAACACCTGGGACACACCAAAAACACCTGGGACACCCCAAAAAATACCTGGGACACTCCAAAATAGAGCTGGGAACCCCAGAAACAGAGCTGAGAACCCCAAAAATAGCTGGGACATCCCAAAATATAGAGCTGGGACACCCCAAAAATAGATGGGACCCCCAAAAATAGCTGGGACACCCAAAAAACACCTGGGAACCCCCAAAAATACCTGAGACACCCCCAAAAACAGCTGGGACACCCCCAAAAAATAACTGGGAGGTCCCAAAAGTACTTGGAAACACCCCAAAAAGAGATGGGAATCCCCAAAATATCTGGGAACCCCAAAAAATACCTGGGACACTCCAAAAAAACACCTGGGACACCCCAAAAATAGATGGGAGCCCCAAAACCAGAACTGGGAACCCCAAAAATAGATGGGAGCCCCAAAACCAGAACTGGGAACCCCAAAAATAGATGGGAGCCCCAAAATAGAACTGGGACACCCCCAAACACAGCTGGGACACCCCAAAAAACAGATGGGAACCCCCAAAGATACCTGATTGTCCCCTCTGTCCCCTGTGTCCTCTGTGTCCCCTGTGTCCCCACAGAAGAGGAGGGTTCCTGATTGTCCCCAGTGTCCCCAATGTCCCTGATGTCCCCTGTGTCACCTGTGTCCCCACAGAACGGGGGAAGAGCTGATTGTCCCCTCTGTCCCCTGTGTCCCCAATGTCCCCGATGTCCCCTCTGTCCCCAGTGTCCCCTCCATCCCCAATGTCCCTTGTGTCCCCACAGAAGGGGGGCAGAGCTGATTGTCCCCTGTGTCCCCTGTGTCCCCAATGTCCCTGACGTCCCCATGTCGTCACAGAAGAGCGGGTTCCTGGTTGTCCCCTTGTCCCCTGTGTCCCCTGTGTCCCCAATGTCCCCAATGTCCCCAATGTCCCCTGTGTCCCCAATGTCCCCAATGTCCCCTGTGTCCCCAGTGTCCCCTCTGTCCCCAATGTCCCCAATGTCCCCTGTGTCCCCAGTGTCCCCTCTGTCCCCAATGTCCCCTGTGTCCCCACAGAAGGGGGGTAGAGCTGATTGTCCCCTCTGTCCCCTGGGTCCCCTTGTCCCCTGACACAGGGGACACACAAGGGGGTGGCTGTCCCCTGTGTCCCCTTGTCCCCTCTGTCCTCTTGTCCCCATGTCCCCACAGAAGGGGGGTTCCTGATTGTCTCCGAATGTTCCCACTGTCCCCAATGTCCCGAATGTCCCCTTGTCCCCACAGAACGGGGGATTCCTGATTGTCCCCACTGTCCCCATGTCCCCACAGAAAGGAGGAGGTTCCTGACTGTCCCCTTGTCCTCAGTGTCCCCAATGTCCCCTGATGTCCCCTGTGTCCCCTGTGTCCCCTGTGTCCCCTGTGTCCCCACTGTCCCCATGTCCCCACAGAAGGCGGGATGCTCCTGATTGTCCCCTGTGTCCCCAGTGTCCTCACTGTCCTCACTGTCCCCTCTGTCCCCTCTGTCCCCAATGTCCCCACATCCCCACAGAAGGGTGGGTTCCTGATTGTCCCCTTGTCCCCTCTGTCCCCTTGTCCTCTGTGTCCCCATGTGCCCACTGTCCCTGATGTCCCCGTGTCCCCACAGAAGGGGAGGTTTCTGACTGTCCCCAGTGTCCCCAGTGTCCCCTGCGTCCCTGATGTCCCCAATGTCCCCAATCCCCCCAATGTCCCCGATGTCCCCCATGTCCCCTCTGTCCCCAATGTCCCCAATGTCCCCACAGAAGGGGGCCGTGGACCGGCGACTCTGCTGCCTCCAGGAGCTGCGGCAGACGGAGGAGAGATACACGGAGACCCTGGAGTCCATCTGCCAGGTGGGACACTGGGGACATTGGGGACATTGGGGACATTGGGGACATTGGGGACATGGAGACCCTGGAGTCCATCTGCCAGGTGGGACACTGGGGACATTGAGGACATTGGGGGGATATTGGGAACACTGGGGACACTGGGACACTGGGGACAAGGGGGACACTGGGGACACTGGGACACTGGGGACACTGGGGACAAGGGGGACATTGGGGACATTGGGGACAGTGGGGACATTGGGGACATTGGGGGCATTGGGGACATCAGGGGCATTGGGTACACGGAGACCCTGGAGTCCATCTGCCAGGTGGCAACACCTTGGGGACATTGGGGACAATGGGGACATTGGGGACATTGGGGACACTGGGAGGATTGGGGACATTGGTGACAGTGGGGGCATTGGGGACACTGGGGGCACTGGGGACAGAGGTGGCCTCCCAGTGCTCCCAGTAAGGCACGGTGTCCTCCAATGTCCCCTGGTGTCCCCTGGTGTCCCCTGATGTCCCCCAATGTCCCCCGGTGTCCCCAGCACTTCCTGCGGCCGCTGCGGCACTTCCTGAGCCCCCGGGACATGGAGAGCGTCTTCATCAACGTGGAGGTGACAATGACAGAGGGACAATGACCAATGACACCAGTGACACCAGTGACACTGACCAGTAACACCAGTGACACCAGTGACACCAGTGATGGGGAGGTGACAGTGACAATGGGGACAGGGGACATGGGGACATGGAGAGCGACTTCATCAACGTGGAGGTGACAGTGACAGGGGACGGGGGACATGGGGACAGGGGGACAGAGGGACATGGGACATGGGGACATGGAGAGTGTCTTCATCAACGTGGAGGTGACAGTGGGGACAGGGGACATGGGGACAGGGGGACAGGGGACATGGGACACCAGGACATGGGGACTCTGACCAGTGACACTGAGCAATGACACTGATCAGTGACACCGGTGACATGGAGGTGACAGTGACAATGGGGACAGGGGGACAGGGGGACATGGGGACAGGGGGACATGGAGAGCGTCTTCATCTACGTGGAGGGGACAATGACAGGGGGACAGGGGGACACTGACCAGTGACACCAGTGACACCAGTGATGGGGAGGTGACAGTGACAATGGGGACATGGGACAGGGGGACATGGAGAGCGTCTTCATCAACATGGAGGGGACAATGACAGGGGACGGGGGACAGGGGGACAGGGGGACAGAGGGACATGGGACATGGAGAGTGTCTTCATCAACGTGGAGGTGACAGTGGGGACACAGGGACAATGGGGACACCAGGACATGGGGACTCTGACCAGTGACACTGAGCAATGACACTGATCAGTGACACCGGTGACATGGAGGTGACAGTGACAATGGGGACAGAGGGACACCGGGACATGGGGACAGGGGGACATGGAGAGCGTCTTCATCAACGTGGAGGTGACAGTGACAGGGACAGGGGACATGGGGACAGAGGGACATGAGACATGGGGACGTGGAAAGCATCTTCATCAACGTGGAGGTGACAGTGGGGACACAGGGACAATGGGGACACCAGGACAGGGGACATGGGGACATGGAGAGCATCTTCATCAATGTGGAGGTGACAATGGGGACTTGGGGACTTGTTGACATTGACCAGTGACACTGACAGGTGACACCAGTGACATCAGTGACACCAGTGACGGGGAGGTGACGGTGACAATGGGGACAGGGGGACAGGGGGACACTGACCAGTGACACCAGTGACACCAGTGACCCTTCCCAGCACTCCCAGTACCCCCCCACTGTTCCCAGTAACCTCCCGAACTCTCCTATTGCTCCCAGTGCTCCCAGTGCTCCCAGTCTGTTCCCAGTCCATTCCCAGTCCGTTCCCAGTGTTCCCAGTCCATTCCCAGTACTCCCAGTGCTCCCAGTGCCCATTCCCAGTCCATTCCCAGTGCTCCCAGTAACCCCAGTCCGTTCCCAGCGTTCCCAGTGCTCCCAGTAATCCCAGTACATTCGCAGGAGCTGCTGGGGCTCTCCCAGTGCTCCCAGTCCATTCCCAGTCCCCATTCCCAGCGCTCCCAGTGCTCCCAGTCCATTCCCAGCGCTCCCAGTCCCTCCCAGTAACCCCAGTTCCCTCTCTCAGGAGCTGCTGGGGCTCTCCCAGTGCTCCCAGTCCATTCCCAGTCCATTCCCAGCGCTCCCAGCGCTCCCAGTGCTCCCAGTGCTCCCAGTAACCCCAGTCCGTTCCCTGCAGGAGCTGCGGGGACACTCCCAGTGCTCCCAGTCCATTCCCAGTCTATTCCCAGTGCTCCCAGCGCTCCCAGTGCTCCCAGTGCATTCCCAGTCCATTCCCAGCGCTCCCAGTCCCTCCCAGTAACCCCAGTTCCCTCTCTCAGGAGCTGCTGGGGCTCTCCCAGTGCTCCCAGTCCATTCCCAGTCCCCATTCCCAGCGCTCCCAGTGCTCCCAGTCCATTCCCAATCCCCATTCCCAGTGCTCCCAGTGCTCCCAGTCCGCTCCCAGTCCCTCCCAGTAACCCCAGTCCGTTCCCTCTCCCAGGAGCTGCTGGGGCTCTCCCAGTGCTCCCAGTCCATTCCCAGCGCTCCCAGTCCCTCCCAGTAACCCCAGTTCCCTCTCTCAGGAGCTGCTGGGACACTCCCAGTGCTCCCAGTCCATTCCCAGTCCATTCCCAGCGCTCCCAGTGCTCCCAGTGCTCCCAGTAACCCCAGTCCGTTCCCTCCCCCAGGAGCTGCTGGGACACTCCCAGTGCTCCCAGTCCATTCCCAGTCCCCATTCCCAGCGCTCCCAGTGCTCCCAGTCCATTCCCAGTCCCCATTCCCAGCGCTCCCAGTGCTCCCAGTCCATTCCCAGTCCATTCCCAGCGCTCCCAGCGCTCCCAGTGCTCCCAGTAACCCCAGTCCGTTCCCTCCCCCAGGAGCTGCTGGGGCTCTCCCAGTGCTCCCAGTCCATTCCCAGTCCCCATTCCCAGCGCTCCCAGTGCTCCCAGTCCGCTCCCAGCGCTCCCAGTCCCTCCCAGTAACCCCAGTTCGCTCTCTCAGGAGCTGCTGGGGCTCTCCCAGTGCTCCCAGTCCATTCCCAATCCCCATTCCCAGTGCTCCCAGTGCTCCCAGTCCGCTCCCAGCGCTCCCAGTCCCTCCCAGTAACCCCAGTTCGCTCTCTCAGGAGCTGCTGGGGCTCTCCCAGTGCTCCCAGTCCATTCCCAGTCCCCATTCCCAGTGCTCCCAGTGCTCCCAGTCCATTCCCAGCGCTCCCAGTCCCTCCAAGTAACCCCAGTTCGCTCTCTCAGGAGCTGCTGGGACACTCCCAGTGCTCCCAGTGCCCATTCCCAGTCCATTCCCAGTGCTCCCAGTGTTCCCAATTCGCTCCCAGTAACCCCAGTCCCCTCTCTCAGGAGCTGCTGGGGCTCTCCCAGTGCTCCCAGTGCCCATTCCCAGTCCATTCCCAGCGCTCCCAGTCCCTCCCAGTAACCCCAGTTCCCTCTCTCAGGAGCTGCTGGGACACTCCCAGTGCTCCCAGTCCATTCCCAGTCCATTCCCAGCGCTCCCAGTGCTCCCAGTGCTCCCAGTAACCCCAGTCCGTTCCCTCCCCCAGGAGCTGCTGGGACACTCCCAGTGCTCCCAGTCCATTCCCAGTCCCCATTCCCAGCGCTCCCAGTGCTCCCAGTCCATTCCCAGTCCATTCCCAGCGCTCCCAGTGCTCCCAGTGCTCCCAGTAACCCCAGTCCGTTCCCTCCCCCAGGAGCTGCTGGGGCTCTCCCAGTGCTCCCAGTCCATTCCCAGTCCCCATTCCCAGCGCTCCCAGTGCTCCCAGTCCGCTCCCAGCGCTCCCAGTCCCTCCCAGTAACCCCAGTTCGCTCTCTCAGGAGCTGCTGGGGCTCTCCCAGTGCTCCCAGTCCATTCCCAGTCCCCATTCCCAGTGCTCCCAGTGCTCCCAGTCCATTCCCAGCGCTCCCAGTCCCTCCCAGTAACCCCAGTTTGCTCTCTCAGGAGCTGCTGGGACACTCCCAGTGCTCCCAGTCCATTCCCAGTCCCCATTCCCAGCGCTCCCAGTGCTCCCAGTGCATTCCCAGTCCATTCCCAGCGCTCCCAGTCCCTCCCAGTAACCCCAGTTCCCTCTCTCAGGAGCTGCTGGGGCTCTCCCAGTGCTCCCAGTCCATTCCCAGTCCCCATTCCCAGTGCTCCCAGTGCTCCCAGTCCATTCCCAATCCCCATTCCCAGTGCTCCCAGTGCTCCCAGTCCGCTCCCAGTCCCTCCCAGTAACCCCAGTCCGTTCCCTCTCCCAGGAGCTGCTGGGGCTCTCCCAGTGCTCCCAGTCCATTCCCAGCGCTCCCAGTCCCTCCCAGTAACCCCAGTTCCCTCTCTCAGGAGCTGCTGGGACACTCCCAGTGCTCCCAGTCCATTCCCAGTCCATTCCCAGCGCTCCCAGTGCTCCCAGTGCTCCCAGTAACCCCAGTCCGTTCCCTCCCCCAGGAGCTGCTGGGACACTCCCAGTGCTCCCAGTCCATTCCCAGTCCCCATTCCCAGCGCTCCCAGTGCTCCCAGTCCATTCCCAGTCCATTCCCAGCGCTCCCAGTGCTCCCAGTGCTCCCAGTAACCCCAGTCCGTTCCCTCCCCCAGGAGCTGCTGGGGCTCTCCCAGTGCTCCCAGTCCATTCCCAGTCCATTCCCAGCGCTCCCAGTGCTCCCAGTCCGCTCCCAGCGCTCCCAGTCCCTCCCAGTAACCCCAGTTCGCTCTCTCAGGAGCTGCTGGGGCTCTCCCAGTGCTCCCAGTCCATTCCCAATCCCCATTCCCAGTGCTCCCAGTGCTCCCAGTCCGCTCCCAGCGCTCCCAGTCCCTCCCAGTAACCCCAGTTCGCTCTCTCAGGAGCTGCTGGGGCTCTCCCAGTGCTCCCAGTCCATTCCCAGTCCCCATTCCCAGTGCTCCCAGTGCTCCCAGTCCATTCCCAGCGCTCCCAGTCCCTCCCAGTAACCCCAGTTTGCTCTCTCAGGAGCTGCTGGGACACTCCCAGTGCTCCCAGTGCCCATTCCCAGTCCATTCCCAGTGCTCCCAGTGTTCCCAATTCGCTCCCAGTAACCCCAGTCCCCTCTCTCAGGAGCTGCTGGGGCTCTCCCAGTGCTCCCAGTGCCCATTCCCAGTCCATTCCCAGCGCTCCCAGTCCCTCCCAGTAACCCCAGTTCCCTCTCTCAGGAGCTGCTGGGACACTCCCAGTGCTCCCAGTCCATTCCCAGTCCATTCCCAGCGCTCCCAGTGCTCCCAGTGCTCCCAGTAACCCCAGTCCGTTCCCTCCCCCAGGAGCTGCTGGGACACTCCCAGTGCTCCCAGTCCATTCCCAGTCCCCATTCCCAGCGCTCCCAGTGCTCCCAGTCCATTCCGAGTCCCCATTCCCAGCGCTCCCAGTGCTCCCAGTCCATTCCCAGTCCATTCCCAGCGCTCCCAGTGCTCCCAGTGCTCCCAGTAACCCCAGTCCGTTCCCTCCCCCAGGAGCTGCTGGGGCTCTCCCAGTGCTCCCAGTCCATTCCCAGTCCCCATTCCCAGCGCTCCCAGTGCTCCCAGTCCGCTCCCAGCGCTCCCAGTCCCTCCCAGTAACCCCAGTTCGCTCTCTCAGGAGCTGCTGGGGCTCTCCCAGTGCTCCCAGTCCATTCCCAGTCCCCATTCCCAGTGCTCCCAGTGCTCCCAGTCCATTCCCAATCCCCATTCCCAGTGCTCCCAGTGCTCCCAGTCCGCTCCCAGTCCCTCCCAGTAACCCCAGTCCGTTCCCTCTCCCAGGAGCTGCTGGGGCTCTCCCAGTGCTCCCAGTCCATTCCCAGCGCTCCCAGTCCCTCCCAGTAACCCCAGTTCCCTCTCTCAGGAGCTGCTGGGACACTCCCAGTGCTCCCAGTCCATTCCCAGTCCATTCCCAGCGCTCCCAGTGCTCCCAGTCCATTCCCAGCGCTCCCAGTCCCTCCCAGTAACCCCAGTTTGCTCTCTCAGGAGCTGCTGGGACACTCCCAGTGCTCCCAGTGCCCATTCCCAGTCCATTCCCAGTGCTCCCAGTGTTCCCAATTCGCTCCCAGTAACCCCAGTCCCCTCTCTCAGGAGCTGCTGGGGCTCTCCCATTGCTCCCAGTCCATTCCCAATCCCCATTCCCAGTGCTCCCAGTCCATTCCCAGCGCTCCCAGTCCCTCCCAGTAACCCCAGTTCGCTCTCTCAGGAGCTGCTGGGGCTCTCCCAGTGCTCCCAGTCCATTCCCAGTCCATTCCCAGCGCTCCCAGTGCTCCCAGTGCTCCCAGTCCATTCCCAGCGCTCCCAGTCCCTCCCAGTAACCCCAGTTCGCTCTCTCAGGAGCTGCTGGGGCTCTCCCAGTGCTCCCAGTGCCCATTCCCAGTCCCTCCCAGTAACCCCAGTCCGTCCCCCGCAGGAGCTGCTGGGGCTCCATCGCCGTTTCCTGGGGGAGCTCCGGGGGGCGCTGGGGGGGCCCGGGGGGGGGCGGGCGCTGCCCCCCCTGTTCCTGCAGTACAAGGAGAGGTACGGGGGCGGGGGGGGGGGGCTTGGGGGGATTTTGGGGCGATTTCGGGGGGTCCTGGGGGGGTTTGGGCGGTCCTGGGGGGATTTGGGGACATCTGGGGGGGGGGGTCCTGAGGGGATTCAGGGGGATTTGGGGGAATTTTTGGGGAGGTCCTGAGGGGGATTTCGGGGGTCATGGGTGGCTTTTGGGGAGGACCCAGGGGGTTCTGAGGATAATTTGGGGGGTCTTGGGGGGATTTGGGGGGTCCTGAGGGTGTTTGGGGGGGGGTCAGGAGGGGATTTTGGGGGGGGCCGGGGGGCAGCGGGCGCTGCCCCCGGGGGCTTGGGGGGTCCGGGGGTGGGGGTTTGGGGCGATTCTGGGGGGTTCTGGGGGGGTTTGGGGGGTCCCGAGAGGGTCTTGGGGGGATTTTAGGGGGTCCTGAGGGGATTTAGGGGGATTTGGGGGGATTTTGGGGGCGGAATTGGGAGGTTCGGGGGGTCTGGGGGTGGGGGTTTGGGGCGATTTTGGGGGGTCCTGAAGGCATTTGGGGGGATTTGGGAGCAGTTTTGGAGGGTCCTGGGGGGGATTTAGGGGAGTTCTGGGGCCTCTTGGGGAGAATTTGGGGGCGATTCTGGGGGGATTTCGGGGGGTTTGGGGGTCCTGGGGGAATTTGGGGGGCGATGTGGGGAGGGGGCGGGGGAGCTTGGAAGGGTTTGGGGGTCCTGGGGGGGGGGATTTTGGGGGTTTTGGGGGGGGATCTGTGGGGTTTCAAGGGGGCCCTGAGGGGATTTGGGGGGGTCCAGGGGGTCTTGGGGGGTTATGGGGGGAATTTGGGGGCGATTTGGGGGGGTTTGGGGAGGTCCTGAGGGGAATTTGGAGGGGTCTTGGGAGATTTAGGGGGATTTTGGGGGGTCCGGAGAGGATTAAGGGGGGGAATTTGGGGGGTCCTGAGAAGGATTTGGGGGTCACTGGGTGGGGGGATTTGGGTGGATTTTAAGCAGATAATTGTTTTTTTAAGTTTGCGTGAATTTTGTTGGATTTTGGGTGAATTTTGTTGGATTTTGGGTGAATTTTGTCGGATTTTGGGGTTTCCACCCCAGGTTCCTGCTGTACGGCCGTTACTGCAGCCGGGTGGATTTTTGTTGGATTTTGTTGGATTTTGGACAATTTTTAAAATTTATTTTGTGTGAATTTTGTTGGATTTTGTGAGAATTTTGGTGAATTTTGGGTGAATTTTGTCAGATTTTGTTAGATTTTGGGTTTCCATGGCAGGTTCCTCCACTACAGCCACTACTGCAGCCAGGTGGATTTTGGGTGAATTTTGTTGCATTTTGGGTAATTTTGTTGAATTTGGGTGAATTTTGTCGGATTTTGGGTGAATTTTGTTGGATTTTGTTGGATTTTGGATGAATTTGGGTCGATTTTGAGTGAATTTGGGGCGAATTTTGTCGGATTTGGGGTTTCCACACTAGGTTCCTGCTCTACGACCATTACTGCAGCAGGTGGATTTTGTTGGATTTTGGGTGGATTTGTTGGATTTTGGGCAGATTTCCGTTGTATTTTTTTAAATTTTGGCATGAATTTTGTTGGAATTTTGCGAATTTTGTCAGATTTTGGGTTAATTTGGGGTGATTTGGGGTTTCCCCTCCCAGGTTCCTGCTGTACGGCCGCTACTGCAGCCAGGTGGATTTGGGGTGGATTTTGGTGGATTTGTCAGATTTTTTAAATTTTTGTAGCAATTTTGTTGGAATTTGGTTAATTTTGAGTGAATTTTTGGGTTAATTTTGTTTGATTTTGGGTTTCCCCCCAGGTTCCTTCTCTGCAGCCGTTACTGCAGCCAGGTGGATTTTGGGGAGGATTTCCATGAATTCTTTTGATTTTTCTTTGAATTTTTTTTGATTTTGCATGAATTTTGTAGGATTTTGGGTGAATTTTGTTGGATTTGGGTTAATTTGGGGTGATTTTGGGTTTCCATGTCAGGTTCCTGCTGTACGGCCGCTACTGCAGCCAGGTGGATTTGGGTGGATTTTGTTGGATTTTGGATGAATTTTTTTGGAATTTTGTGTGAATTTTGTTGGCTTTTGTTGGATTTTGGGTGAATTTTGTTGGATTTTGGGTTAATTTGGATGATTTTGGGTTTCCATGTCAGGTTCCTGCTGTACGGCCGCTACTGCAGCCAGGTGGATTTTGGGTGGATTTTGTTGAATTTTGGGTGGATTTTGTTGATTTTGGGCAGATTTCCATTGTGTTTTTTCAAATTTTGGCGTGAATTTTGTTGGAATTTTTGTGAATTTTGTCAGATTTTGGGTTACTTTGGTTGATTTTGTGTTCACACCCAGGTTCCTGCTGTACGGCCGCTACTGCAGCCAGGTGGATTTTGGGTGGATTTTGGTGGATTTTGGATGCATTTTTTTGGAATTTTGTGTGAATTTTGTTGGATTTGTTGGAATTTGGTTGATTTTGGGTGAATTTTTGTTGATTTTGGGTTCCCCTCAGGTTCCTGCTGTACGGCCGCTACTGCAGCCAGGTGGAAGCGGCCGCGCGGCGCCTGGACCAGCTCTCCACCTGCACCGACCTGCGCATGAAGCTCCAGGTGAGACCCAAAAAACACCAAAACCGCCCCAAAATCCCTCCCGACCTCTCCATGAACCCCCCAAAATCCCAACCCACAGCCAGAACACCCAAAAACCCCCAAAAATCCAACAAAATCTCCCCGCAAAGCTCCAGGTGAGCCCCAAAAAACCCAAAATCCAAAAAATCCCTAAAAATCCCCCAAAATCTTCTCCCAAAACTCCCCATGAAGCTCAAGGTAGGCCTCAAAAAACCCAAAAATCCCAAATGGCCCCAAAGTGACCCCAATGTCCCCGATGACCCCAAAGTGACCCCAAATTGCCCTAAATGACTCCAAACAGCCCAAACTGACCCTTAATCACCCCAAAGTCCCTGCTGACCCCAAACTGATTCCAAAAGACCCCAAACTGCCCCAAAGTGACCCCAAAACCCCTAAACTGACCCTAAACTGACCCCAATTACCCCAAATGTCCCCAATGTGAGCCCGAATTACCCCAAATTGACGGCAAAGTGACCCCAAACTGACCCCAAAGTGACCAAAAGTGACCCCAAAGTGCCCCCAAAAAACCATGAACTGAACCTAAAGTGACCCTAAATGACCCAATGACCCCAAATGACCCCAAAGCTCCCCCAAAAAAACCCTAAACTGACCCCAAATGTCCCTAAAGTGACCCCCAAGTGACCCCAATATCCTCAAAGTGATCCCAAACTGACCCAAACGGATACTAA
>NW_026536353.1:0-62751 GCF_028551555.1 Melozone crissalis
TGGGGGTTTTTTTAGGTTTTTTCAAGCTGGTTTTGCACGAGCTCAGGAATGGGAAAATATTGAAATTTTGGGTTTTATTTCTTTTTTTTGAAGCTGGTTTCTCATTCATTGCATGCCCAGCGTGCTCAGGAAAATCCGATTAAACCTCCAGGTGGAATCCTGGAATTTGGGGATGGGGCCCTGAGGATCCCAAATCCTCAAAATTTCCTGTGGGTTCCTCAGGGGTTTTCTGATTTAAAAGGTTTTTGCACGAGCTCAGGAATGGGGAAATATTGAAATTTTGGGTTTTATTTATTTTTTTTTGAAGCTGGTTTCTCGTTCATTGCGTGCCCAGCGTGCTCAGGAAAATCCAATTAAAACTCCAGGTGGAATCTTGGAATTTTGGCTGGTGCTGAATTTGGGGATGGGGATCCCAAATCCTCAGAATTTCCTGTGGGTTCCTCAGGAGGTTTCTGATTTAAAAGGTTTTTGCATGAGCTCAGAATGGGGAAATATTGAATCCTGTGAAATTCAACTTTGGGGAACTGCAGGTTTTGGGGTTTTTTGGGGTTTTTTGGGGTTTTTTTGGGGTTTTCTTAGGTTTTTTGAAGCTGGTTTCTCGTTCATTGCGTGCCCAGCGTGCTCAGGAAAATCCGATTAAACCTCCAGGTGCAATCTTGGAATTTTGGTCGGTGCTGAATTTGGTGCTGAATTTTGGAATTTGGATTAAAACCTCCAGGTGGAATCCTGGAATTTTGGCTGGTGCTGAATTTGGGGATGAGGATCCCAAATCCTCAGAATTTCCCGTGGGTTCCTCAGGAGTTTTCTGATTTAAAAGGTTTTTGCACGAGCTCAGGAATGGGAAAATATTGAATCCCGTGAAATCACCTTGGTTTTCGAGAGCTGCAGCTTTTTGGGGTCTTTTGAGGGTTTTTGGGGGGGTTTTGGGGGTTTTTTGGGGGTTTTTTTTAGGTTTTTTCAAGCTGGTTTTGCACGAGCTCAGGAATGGGAAAATATTGAAATTTTGGGTTTTATTTCTTTTTTTTGAAGCTGGTTTCTCGTTCATTGCATGCCCAGCGTGCTCAGGAAAATCCGATTAAACCTCCAGGTGGAATCCTGGAATTTGGGGATGGGGCCCTGAGGATCCCAAATCCTCAAAATTTCCTGTGGGTTCCTCAGGAGGTTTCTGATTTAAAAGGTTTTTGCACGAGCTCAGGAATGGGGAAATATTGAATCCCGTGAAATCACCTTGGTTTTCGAGAGCTGCAGCTTTTTGGGGTTTTTTGAGGTTTTTTGGGGGGGTTTTGGGGGTTTTTTGGGGTTTTTTTTAGGTTTTTTCAAGCTGGTTTCTCATTCATTGCATCCCCAGCGTGCTCAGGAAATTCCGATCAAAACTCCAGGTGGAATCCTGGAATTTTGGTTGATGTTGAGTTTGGGGATGGGGCCGTGGATCCCAAATTCCTGTGGGTTCCTCAGGAGGTTTCTGATTTAAAAGGGTTTTGCACGAGGTCAGGGATGGGAAAATATTGAATGCTGTGAAATCACCTTGGTTTTCTCCTTTTGGAGACCCTTCCTGGAGTCCCCAGTTTCTTTAAATCATTTTAATCCTTGCCTGGCTCCTGATTTTAGTTTTCCTTTAAATCAGTTTAATCCTTTCTTGGTTCAGGGTGCCCTGCCTGGCTGCTGATGTCACTTTTCCTTTGTTGAAATTATTTAATTTTAATCGTCAATCCCGAAATTCAATCTGGGAAAACCCAACCTGGGCGTTCCCTGTGGGATTCAGGCAGGGAAATCGGAGCCACTCTTCATCCTGCCGTTCTCAGGGTGGAGAAAAACGGAGGAAAACAAAATAAATCTGCTTTAAGCAGGTTTATTAATAACAGAACACCAGAATAAATAGCTTTTAAATAGATTTATTAATAACGGAAAAACAGAATAAATCTGTTTTAAATAGATTTATTAATAACGGAAGAACAGAATAAATAGGTTCTAAATAGATTTATTAATAACGGAAAAACAGAATAAATCTGTTTTAAATAGATTTATTAATAACAGAAAAACAGAATAAATAGGTTTTAAATAGATTTACTAATAACAGAAAAGCAGAATAAATAGGTTTTAAATAGATTTATTAATAACAGAAAACTAGAATAAATAGGTTTGAATAGATTTATTAATAACGGAAAAACAGAATAAATAGGTTTTAAATAGATTTACTAATAACAGAAAAACAGAATAAATAGGTTTCAAATAGATTGATTAATAACAGAAAACCAGAGTAAATAGGTTCTAAATAGATTTATTAATAACACAACACCAGAATAAATAGCTTTTAAATAGATTTACTAATAACTGAAAACCAGAATAAATAGGTTCTAAATAGATTTATTAATAACAGAAAAACAGAATAAATGTGTTTTAAACAGATTTATTAATAACAGAAAAACAGAATAAATAGGTTTTAAATAGATTTATTAATAACAGAAAACCAGAGTAAATAGGTTTTAAATAGATTTATTAATAACAGAAAAACAGAATAAATGTGTTTTAAACAGATTTATTAATAACTGAAAAACAGAATAAATAGGTTTTAAATAGATTTATTAATAACAGAACACCAGAATAAATAGGTTTTAAATAGATTTATTAATAACAGAAAACTAGAATAAATAGGTTTTAAATAGATTTATTAATAACGGAAAACCAGAATAAATCTGTTTTAAATAGATTTATTAATAACGGAAAAACAGAATAAATCTGTTTTAAACAGATTTATTAATAACAGAAAACCAGAATCAATCTGTTTTAAATAGATTTATTAATAACGGAAAACCAGAATCAATCTGTTTTAAACACGTTCATTGATCTCATCCCTATTGTTCTCATTCTGGACTCTGGGACAATAAATGTGCAAATCCGTGGAATTCACACTGGGAAATCCAAGGAAAGCAAATTTGACTCGTCGTGGTGTTGTCTTTGTTCCTCCTGTGGCTTCCTCTCAAATCTAGAACAGATTTTCATTTCTAAAAATGCCATGAAGCCATAAATACTCAAATTCCTGAATTCTCAGTAATTCCCATATTTCCAACCACAAATCCCCCCTGGAAATGAATCCAGCCAAGGCTCCCAACCCCACAGAACTTTTCTCTTATTTTTGACTTTTTTTGCCTCTTTTTGATACTTGTTGGGGAAAATCATAAATATATTATAATGATTATATTATTATGATATAATAATTATATAAGTGCACTATCATATAACCATAACATATTAATATATAATTCTTAATATAATTATAGAAATATTTAACAGAAATGTATTTAATAAATATATATATAATTATTATATAGAATATGTTATATATATAATTAATATATTATATAGATATATTCCTGTATATTGTTAATATAATTATATATACGTTGTTATATTATTAATATAATGATATATACATTGTTATATTATTATAATAATATATAAATATAATATTATATAATATAAATATACAATTATATCATCATAATATAACATTAGTATACAATTAATATAATTATATAAATTTATGATATAAATATATTTATATGTCATAACTATTTTATACATTAATATATAATCACTATATTATAAATATAATTAATATATGTATAAAGATATTATATATTATTAGTATAATTATATTATTATTATGAGTACATTATTATGATATAGTTCTATTATTCTGATATATTATTCTGATATAATTATATTTATATCATATTATGAATACGATTGCCTGGCAGAAAATTTTGAGAATATGGAAACTAGATTGAAATGAAGGCAAACTTGATATTTTACACCATATTTTATATAATATTTTATATAATATCTTATATTTTATATTATATTTTACATTACATTTCATATTATTTATATTATTTATATTAAAACTATACTAAAAGAATAGAAGAAAGGATTTCATCAGAAGGCTGGCAAGGGAAAAAATGGAATTATAACAAAATCTCGTGACTCTCAGAGCATCTCATCCAGCTGCCTGTGATTGGCCATTAATTAAAAACAACCACGTGAGACCAATCCCCGATGCACCTGGTGCATTCCACAGCAGCAGATAACAATTATATAATTGTAATTATGTAATCAATGTTTGCATTTTGTTCCTGAGGCCTCTCGGCTGCTCAGGAGGAAAAATCATACGGAAAGGATTTTTCAGAAAATATCACGGCTGCACTTTGTGAATGCTGTAGGATTTGTGTCTTGGGTTAGTGAGAATCAGGATGTTCAACACAGAAGAAGATTTATGGGATTGTAAGGGGAACTTTGTATTATGCCCTCTTATCCTCTCATCCTCTTTACCTTTAGGGTGTAAAATGTAACACAGTGTGGTGATGTAACGATTCTTACGGGCTGTAGGATTTCTGAATGCTGTAGGATTTGTGTCTTGGATTGTTGAATATTCTAATTAGAATATTCAGCACAGAAGAAGATTTATGGTTCTGTAAGGGGAACCTTGGTATCTTACCCTCTCACCCTCTCATCCTCTTTACCTTTAGGGTTTAAAATGTAACACAGTGTGGGAATGTAAGGATTCTTATGGGCTGTATGTGAATGCTGTAGGATTTGTGTCTTGGATTGGTTAGTGAGAATTAGAATATTCAACACAGAAGAAGATTTGTGGTTCTGTAAGGGGAACCTTGATATTTTACCCGCTCATCCTCTCATCCTCTTTACCTTTAGGGTTTAAAATGTAACACAGTGTGGGAATGTCATGATTCTTATGTGCTGTATGTGAATGCTGTAGGATTTGTATCTTAGATTGGTCAGTGAGAATCAGAATATTCAACACAGAAGAAGATTTATGGTTCTGTAAGGGGAACTTCGCTCTCTTACCCTCTCATCCTCTCATCCTCCTTACTTTTAGGGTTTAAAATGTAACACAGCGTGGGAATGGAATGGTTCTTACAGGCTGTGTGTGAATGCTGTAGGATTTGTGTCTTGGATTAGTGAGAATCAGAATATTCAACACAGAAGAAGATTTATGGTATTGTAACGGGAACCTTGATATCTTACCCTCTCACCCTCTCATCCTCTTTACCTTTAGGGTTTAAAATGTAACACAGTGTGGTGATGTAACGATTCTTACAGGCTGTGTGTGAATGCTGTAGGATTTGTGTCTTAGATTGTTGAATATTCTAATTCGAATATTCAGCACAGAAGAAGATTTATGGTTCTGTAAGGGGAACCTTGATATCTTCTCATCCTCTCATCCTCTTTACCTTTAGGGTGTAAAATGTAACACAGGATGGGAATGTAATGGTTCTTACGGGCTGTGTGTGAATGCTGTAGGATTTGTGTCTTGGGTTAGTGATAATCAGAATATTCAGCACAGAAGAAGATTTATGGTGTTGTAAGGGGAACCTTGATATTTTACCCTCTCACCCTCTCATCCTCTTTACCTTTAGGGTTTAAAATGTAACACAGTGTGGTGATGTAACGATTCTTACGGGCTGTAGGATTTCTGAATGCTGTAGGATTTGTGTCTTGGATTGTTGAATATTCTAATTAGAATATTCAGCACAGAAGAGGATTTATGGTTCTGTAAGGGGAACTTCGCTCTCTTACCCTCTCATCCTCTCATCCTCCTTACTTTTAGGGTTTAAAATGTAACACAGCGTGGGAATGGAATGGTTCTTACGGGCTGTGTGTGAATGCTGTAGGATTTGTGTATTGTACTAGATTGGTAGGTGGGAATTAGGATGTTCAACACAGAAGAAGATTTATGGTACTGTAAGGGAACCTTGATATCTTACCCTCTCATCCTCTCATCCTCTTCATGTTTAGGGTGTAAAATGTAACCCAGTGTGGGAATGGAATGGTTCTTACAGGCTGTGTGTGAATGCTGTAGGATTTGTGTCTTGGATTAGTGATAATCAGAATATTCAACACAGAAGAAGATTTGTGGTGTTGTAAGGGGAACCTTGATATTTTGCCCGTTCATCCTATTTACCTTTAGGGTTTAAAATGTAACACAGCGTGGGAATGTAATGGTCCTTACAGGCTGTGTGTGAATGCTGTAGGATTTGTGTCTTACTTAGATTGTTGAATATTCTAATTCGAATATTCAACACAGAAGAAAATTTATGGTATTGTAACGGGAACCTTGATATCTTACCCGCTCATCCTCTCATCCTCTTTACCTTTAGGGTTTAAAATGTAACACAGTGTGGGAATGTAATGGTCCTTACAGGCTGTGTGTGAATGCTGTAGGATTTGTGTCTTACTTAGATTGTTGAATATTCTAATTCGAATATTCAACACAGAAGAAAATTTATGGTATTGTAACGGGAACCTTGATATCTTACCCGCTCATCCTCTCATCCTCTTTACCTTTAGGGTTTAAAATGTAACACAGTGTGGTGATGTAACGATTCTTACGGGCTGTAGGATTTCTGAATGCTGTAGGATTTGTGTCTTGGATTGTTGAATATTCTAATTCGAATATTCAACACAGAAGAAGATTTATGGTTCTGTAAGGGGAACCTTGATATCTTACCCTCTCACCCTCTCATCCTCTTTACCTTTAGGGTTTAAAATGTAACACAGGATGGGAATGTAAGGATTCTTACAGGCTGTGTGTGAATGCTGTAGGATTTGTGTCTTGGGTTAGTGAAAACTAGGATGTTCAACACAGATTTGTTGTATTGTAATGGGAACCTCGTTCTCTTACCCTCTCATCCTCTCATCCTCTTTACCTTTAGGGTTTAAATGTAACCCAATATGGTGATGTAATGATTCTTACGGGCTGTATGTAAATGCTGTAGGATTTGTATCTTAGATTGGTTAGTGAAAATCAGAATATTCAACCCAGAAGATGATTTATGGGATTTTAATGGGAACTTTGCTTTCTTACCCTCTCATCCTCTCATCCTCTTCATGTTTAGGGTGTAAAATGTAACACAGCGTGGGAATGTAATGGTTCTTACAGGCTGTGTGTGAATGCTGTAGATTTGTGTCTTAGATTGGTTAGTGAGAATTAGAATATTCAACACAGAAGAAGATTTGTGGTTCTGTAAGGGGAACCTTGATATCTTACCCGCTCATCCTCTCATCCTCTTCATGTTTAGGGTGTAAAATGTAGCACAGTGTGGGAATGTCATGATTCTTACGGGCTGTGTGTGAATGCTGTAGGATTTGTGTATTGTACTAGGTTGGTTAGTGAGAATTAGAATATTCAGCAAAGAGGAAGATTTGTGGTATTGTAATGGAAACTTTGCTCTCTTACTCTCTCATCCTCTTTACCTTTAGGGTTTAAAATGTAACACAGTGTGGTAATTTAATGATTCTTACGGGCTGTGTGTGAATGCTGTAGGATTTGTGTCTTAGACTGGTTAGTGAGAATCAGAATATTCAACACAGAAAAAGATTTATGGTATTGTGACGGGAACCTCGTTCTCTCATCCTCTCATCCTTTCATCCTCTCTCTCTCATCGCCTTTACCACTCTATTTCTTTCTCTCTTTCCCACTCTATTTCCCCTTCTCTTTACTTCTCTCTCTTTCCCACTCTCTTTGCTTCTCTCTTTCTCACTCTCTTTATTTCTCTCTCTCTTTACCTCTCTCTTTACTTCTCTCTCTCTTTACTTCTCTATTTCTCTCTCTTTCCCACTCTCTTTATTTTTCTCTCTCTCATTCCCACTCTCTTTATTTTTCTCTCTCTCATTCCCACTCTCTTTATTTCTCTTTCCCACTGTCTTTATTTCTCTTTCTCTTTCCCACTCTCTTTATTTCTCTCTCTCTTTTCCCCACTCCGTTTATTACTCTCTCTCTGTTTCCCACCCTCTTTGCTTCTCTTTTCTGCTCTGATCTGTGTCTGGCGGCTCCCAGCCGGTCCCCGCACTTGGCCCTTTGCCACAAACCCCAAATTCCCCCACCTCCTTCAGAGATTGTTGGGAAGGATGGAAGTTTGATAAGAAGGTGTCACAGATCTGTGTGCTTGGCAGAAAGATTTTTAAATGTGGAGTCTGATGAAGGAATAGAGATGGAAGCAAGTTTTGATATAGAAGAAAAGAATTGCTGAGTCTCACTGGATAATCAAGGAGGCAAAGGGTATGTTGGTTAGAAGGGGTTTTATGGCTTAGAGCAAAGGATGAACCCACCCCAAACATGAAGATGTTTTTACCAAGCAGAAAGAGAGCACAGGCAAACAAGGCAGCAAATGTTGCAAGTAGAAAAAAGGTGTCAGAATTTTCCACTGCAAGGAAACTGAAAAACAACTTCTGGCTTAAACTGTGATGTACTGACTTTTAGTGATTGGAGAATAGTAACATGAATATGGTAATTACAGTAGTTATCATAGGCTATAGATAACAGTTAAGGTATAGATTGGCTCTACTGTATGAAGATGCTCAGCAGAGAAAAGTCTAGAATGCAGTGTAACCAAAACCAAAGGGTCTCCAGGCCTGCCTGCGGCTGGAGCACAGCTGTGGGCACAGCTCTGTCACCCACAGCCCTGGGCTGCTGTGACCTCTTAGATAGAATAAACTGCATTTTGGATACAATAAACTGCATTTTGGAGAGCCCCTGGAGTCGCACATCTCTGATTTAGGCTGTTAGAGTGGCGCCCAACGTGGGGCACCATCAGTAAGAGCCTGAGTGAGGGATGTGGGTCTCCAGGGCTGCCTGCAGCTGGAGCTGACAGCTGTGGGCACAGCTCTGTCACCCATGACCTTGTACTGCTGTAACCTCTTAGATACAATAAACTGCATTTTGGATACCATAAACTGCATTTTGGAGAGCCCCTGGAGTCGCACATCTCTGATTTAGGCTGTTAGAGTGGCGCCCAACGTGGGGCACCATCAGTAAGAGCCTGAGTTGGGCATGTGGGTCTCCAGGCCTGCCTGCAGCTGGAGCACAGCTGTGGGCACAGCTCTGTCACCCACCACCCTGGACTGCTGTGACCTCTTGGATGGAATTTTGGAGAGCCCCTGGAGTCCCACATCCCTGATTTAGGCTGTTACAGTGGCGCCCAACGTGGGGTGCCACCCATAAGAGCCTGAGCGAGGGATCTGGGTCTCCAGGCCTGCCTGCAGCTGGAGCTGACAGCTGTGGGCACAGCTCTGCCACCCATGACCCTGGACTGCTGTGACCTCTTGGATGGAATAAACTGCATTTTGGAGAGCCATGTGAAGTCCCACATCCCTCATTTCGGCTCTTACAAGAGATCTCTCACCTCCATCCATCCCAACCATCCACACCAATTCCTGGTTTTTTCTTTGTTCTTTTCCCAGCAGTTTTTTGAGAACCCGGCGTTCCGGCCGGACGGGCTGAAGCTGTACCCCACGCTGGTGATCCGCGGCACGGGGATCCATCCAACCCCCAACTCTCCCACACCAATTCCTGTATTTTTTGTTCTTTTCCCAGGAGTTTTTCGAGAACCCGGCGTTCCGTCCGGACGGGCTGAAGCTGTACCCCACGCTGGTGATCCGCGGCACGGGGATCCATCCAACCCCCAACTCTCCCACACCAATTCCTGTATTTTTTGTTCTTTTCCCAGGAGTTTTTCGAGAACCCGGCGTTCCGTCCGGACGGGCTGAAGCTGTACCCCACGCTGGTGATCCGCGGCACGGGGCTCTACGAGCTCTGGAAGAGCGGGCGGTACCGCAGTTACCCCCCCAGCACCCTGGTGGACCTGGTGGCGCGGATCCTGGCCCTGGTGCCGCCCTGGACGCGCGTCTACCGTGTCCAGAGGTAATTCCCAACTGGAGTTGTCTCCGCGCTGCTCCGGGAGCGATTCCGGCCTCGATCCGTTAATTACGGCCCCGTCTGATTCGGCCTTCGTTATCGCCCTTGGACACTGCCAGGGATTCTCTGGGAATTCCGTCCCAAATCCCATTTCCTTCTTTCCCAGGGAATCCCCTCCATTCCCAGCTCTCCCAGCCTGGCACTGGATCCATCCCCCCCATCCCAGCTCCTCTCTGGGAAGGAATTCAGGACTCCAGGAAATTTCTCCCTTCCCTTTTCCATCCCCAAATCCCATAAAAATCCCTGGGGATGGATCCTGGATCCCAGAATCCTGGAATGGTTTGGGATGGGATCCGTGGACCTTCAATCCCATCCCATTCCAACCTTGATCCCAGATTGCTCCAACCGTTCCTTGGACACTGCCAGGGATTCTCTGGGAATTCCAGCCCAGCTGGGAATTCCTTCCCAAATTCCTTCCCAAATTTGAAGGGTTTTTTTGGGGAACTTTTTGGAATTTTAAAAGGATTTGACGTTTTCTGCAATATTTGGGGATTTGTGTTTTCTTGGGCATTTGAGGTTCTTTTTCTGGGATTTGGGGTTTTTTTGGGGTGATTGGGATACCCTGGGATACCCCAGGAATTCTTTCCCAAATCCCATTATTCCCTTTCCCAGGGAATTCCCTCCATTGGGAATTTTGAATTGAATTTTGGTGTAAATCTGAGGGATTTGGGGTGAAAATCTGAGGGATTTTGGGTGAAAATTTGAGGGATTTTGGTGAAATCTGAGGGATTTTTGATGAACAGGTGGAATTTTGGTGGAATTTTGGTGGAAATCCGAGGGATTTTGGAGAAAATCTGAGGAATTATGGTGGTAATCTGAGCGATTTTGGTGAAAATTTGAGGAATTTTGGTGGAAATCCGAGGGATGTTTTGTGAACAGGTGGAATTTTGGATGAACAGGTGGAATTTTGGTGGAAATTGAGGGATTTTGGGATGAACAAGTGGAATTTTGGTGAAAATCTGAAGGATTTTGGCTGAAAAGTTGTCATTTTGGTGAAAATCTGAGGGATTTTGGGTGAAAATGTGAGGGATTTTGGTGGAAGTCTGAGGGATTTGGGATGAACATTTGGAATTTTGGTGGAAATTTGAGGAATTTAGGTGGACATCTGAGGGATTTTGGTGAAAATCTGAAGGATTTTGGTGGAAATTTGAGGGATTTTGGTGGAAATCTGAGGGATTTGGGGTGAACAGGTGGAATTCTGGTGGAATATTTTTGGAATTTCAGTGGAAATCTGAGGGATTTTGGTGGAAATCTGAAGGATTTTGGATGAACATTTGAAATTTGGTGGAAATCTGAGGGATTTTGGTGGAAATCTGAGGGATTTTGGTGGAAATCTGAGGGATTTTTTGTGAACAGTTGAACTTTTTAAGGAAAATACCAAAATCCCCCCATGGAAAAATTGTGATTCTGATGGATTTTCCCCAAATTTCCCAATTTTTTTCTCCAGCAGCAGATAACGAAGAACACCTGGGTGATCCCTTTTTCCCCAGATTCCCAAGTGAAGAACTGACAGAAAACCCCAATTTTTAGGATTTTTAAATTTTATATTCAGATTTTTTCACTTTTAATAAAATTTGTGATTTTTTCTGTTAATTTTTCTTCATTTCTCATGTTTACTTTTCATTTTCCTTCTGTTTTTAATTGGTTTTTTGATTTCTTTTTCAACCAAACCTCGAAAACCCAACAGGAATTCGGGAAATTTGGGGATGGAGCGGTTTGGGATTTTGGCCTGAGGATGTTTTTTGGTGGATTCTCTATTAATTGTGCTAAAATTTGGATTTTTCCTGTTGTTTTGCAGGGATATCCCAATGCCCCTGGTGAGCTCCGGGGTGGAGCACGGCAACCTGAGGGAGCTCGCCCTGGCCAGGATGAGGGACCTCGGCACGCAGGTAAATTATCAAAAAATAATTCATTAATAATCATTTAAAATGTTTATTCATTTGGTTTATAAATCATTTGTATGTATTTGCAATAAAATATCATGAAATATTGAATAGGTATCTTTTAAAAATAATGAACAATGAAGGAAAATCTTCATTTGTTTTGTTGAAGGAGATTTGATGGCTCCACACAAATCAGGAGATGAAAAACCCAAAGGATGCAGATTTGGCTTTAAAAAAACCCCAAAAAATCAGATTTGGGTTAAAAAAAACCCCAAAAGAAGCAGATTTGGCTTAAAAAAAGAACCTGATTTGGCTAAAAAAACAAAAATAAATTTGGCTTAAAAAAAAAACCAAAAGGACCAAATCTGGCTTAAAAAAATCAACCAAAAGAATCAGATTTTGCTTAAAAAAAATCAAATTTGGCTTTAAAAAACAACCAAAATAATCAGATTTGGCTTAAATAAAACCCCAAAAGAACCAGATTTAGTTTAAAAAACCCAAAAAAACAAAAGAACCAGATTTGTCTTAAAAGAAAAACTCCAAAATAACCAAATTTGGATTTTGAAAAACTCAAAAAAAATCAGATTTGGCTTAAAAAAAAAACCAAAAAAGAACCAAATTTGGCTTAAAAAAACCCAAAAGGAGCAGATTTGGCTTAAAAAGAAAAACCCTCAAAGAACCAGATTTGGCTTTTGAAAAACCCCAAAAAAATCAGATTTGGCTTTAAAAAAAAACCAAGAAAAGGACCAGATTTGGCTTAAACCCCGAGAGAACCAGATTTGGCTTTAAAAAAAAAACTAAAAAACCAAATTTGGCTTAAAGGCTTAAAAAACCCCCAAAAAAGTAAATTAATTACTAAAAAGCTCCTTGCTGACAAGCTGCTTTTTTTTGGGGAAGAATTTAATTTTCCTCTTCCACCCCTGTCCTGAATGCACCTGGAAAGTGGGAGTTTAAATCCCATTTTTTTTTCCTGGTTTTTCCTCTTTTTTTTTTTTTCCATTTTCCCATTTTTTTCCCACATTTTTTCCCCTTTTTTCCCCCTTTTTTATCCTTTTATCCCGTTTCTCCCCCTTTTTTTTTTTGCCAAGCCCCTTTTCCCATTTCCCCATTTTTTTTTCCATTTTCCCCAATTTTTTCCCACATTTTTCCCCATTTTTCCCCCTTTTTTTATCCTTTTTTTCCCCTTTTCTTCCTCTTTTATTTTGCCAACCCCCCCCCATTTTTTCCCATTTTCCCCATTTTTTCCCATTTTTTTGGAGCAGAATTGGAGCCCTGAAATCAGAGGGAAAAGACAAAAAAAAAATCCTTTTAAAATTCTCCTCCATTTCTCTTTCCCACACGTTTACGTGAGGGAGGAGCTGGGGAGGAACTCTCAGATCTGGATCCCAAAGAATTCCGGGATTTTGGGATCCAGGACACAGGATCCATCCTGAGGGATTTTTATGGGATCTGGGGATGGAAAAGGGAAGGGAGATCCAAAATTCCCAGGGAATTCCCAAAATTCCTTCCCGGAAAGGAGCTGGGATGGGGATGGATCCAGTGCCAGGCTGGGAATGGAGGGAATTCCCTGGGAAAGGGAAAATGGGATTGGGGAAGGAATTCCTGGGGTATTCCAATAATCCCCAAATCCCCACCCAAACAAATCCCCAAATCCCCAAAAAATTCCACCAAAAAAATCCCTCAAATTTGGGCTGGAATTCCCAGAGAATCCCTGGGAGTGTCCCAGGAAAGGCTGGAAAATCCCGGAATTGTGGGGCGGGAATGGGATGGGATTGAAGGTCCATGGATCCCATCCCAAACCATTCCGGGATTCTGGGATCCAGGATCCATCCCGAGGGATTTTTATGGGATTTGGGGATGGAAAAGGGAAGGGAGAAACTTCCTGGAGTCCCCAATTCCCAGGGAATTCCCAAAATTCCTTCCTGGATCCCAGAATTCTCTTCCAATGGGATTGCAGGTCCCTGGATCCCATCCCAAACCATTCCGGGATTTTGGGATCCAGGACACTCAGGATCCATCCCCAGGGGTTTCGAACCCCAGAATTTATGGAATTTTCTGGAATTTTTTTCGGAATTTTCCGGAATTTTCTGGAATTTTCCAGAATTTTCCGGAATTTTCCATGCTCAGAGTTTCCCCGTTTCCCCCCAGTGCCGCGACGTGAGGACGCGCGAGGTCGGAATTCAGGAGATCCACCACAAAGTGAGGCCCTACCAGGTAAAAATCCCAAATTTTGGGAATTCCTGAGGAAATTCCGGGATCTGTGGATCTGCGCTGGGTGTGGGGGGTTTGCGCTTCCATAAAATTCACATCTCCCCTTTTTTACCCATAAAAACCGGAATTTGGGGAATTTTTGGAAATCCAATAATACCTTGGGTCTGTTGGGAGTAAGAATGGGAATTTAGAGATTTTTTGGGTGAATTTCCACGGTTTTTAGGCAAAATGTGTCTATTTAAATATGGATTTATATAGGAAAAAATGTGCATTAAAATTTATATAGAGAGATGTAAATATAGATATAAATATAAACATAGATATAAATATAAACATATGAAAATATAATTATAAATGTAAATATAAAATTAAAATTATATAAATATAAATAGGCACACATTTCTATTATATGCATTTTAGGTGTTGTATATTTATATAACACATATATGTTATATATAATGCATGTTATATATAATAAGTCAATATATCTGCATGTAATTGAAATTTTTTAAATTGAAATTTTGGGAAATCCAATAATACCCTGAGTGTGTTGGGAGTAAGAATGGTGAGTTTAGAGATTTTTTGGGTGAATTTCCACGGTTTTTAGGCAAAATGCGTCTATTTAAATATGGATTTATATAGGAAAAAATGTGCATTAAAATTTATATAGAGAGATGTAAATATAGATATAAATATAAACATAGATATAAATATAAACATATAAAAATATAATTATAAATGTAAATATAAAATTAAAATTATATAAATATAAATAGACATACATTTCTACCATATGTATTTTATATATTGTATATATATAAATAACATATACATGCTATATATAATGTATGTTATATATAATAGCACAATATATCTGCTTATAATTGAAATTTTTAAAAATGGAATTTTGGGAAATCCAATAGCACCCTGAGTGTGTTGGGAGTAACAATGGCGAATTTAGAGATTTTTTGGTGAATTTCCATGGCTTTAGGCAAAATTTGTATATTGAAATGTGGTTTTATATAGGAAAAAATGTGTGTTAAAATGTATATATATATATATGAATACATATATATGAACATAAATATAAATATAAATGTAAATATAGAATTGTATAAATACAAAAAATCCATGATGCATTTCTATTATATGCATTTTATGTATTATATATTTAAATAACATATGTATTATATGCTATATATAATGTATGTTATGTGTAATAATACCATATATTTGCATGTAATTGAAATTTTTAAAAATTGAAATTTTGGGAACTCCAATAACGCCCTGAGTGTGTTGGGAGTAAGAATGGTGAATTTAGAGATTTTTTGGGGTGAATTTCCCTATCCTGGGAATTCCCATATCCCAGAAGTTTCCATATCCCAGGAATTTCCATGTCCCAGAAATTTTCATATCCTGGAAATGTCTATATCCTGGGAATATTCATATCCTGGGAATTTCCATATCCTAGGAATTCCCATATCCCAGAAATTTCCGTGTCCTGGGAATTCCCATATCCTGGAAGTGTCTATATCCTGGGAATATTCATATCCTGGGAATTTCCATATCCTAGGAATTCCCAAATCCTGAGAATTCTCATATCCTGGGAATTTCCATATCCTAGGAATTCCCATATCCCAGAAATTTCCATGTCCTGGGAATTTCCATATCCTGGAAGTTTCCATATCCTGGAAATTTCCATCTCCTAGGAATTCCCATATGCTGGGAATTTCCATATCCCAAGAGTTCCCATATCCTGGAAATTTCCATGTGCAGGCAATTTCCATATCCTGAAAATGCCCATATCCCAGAAATTTCCATATCCCAGAAATTTCCAAATCCTGGGAATTCCCATATCCTGGGAGTATTAGTGTCCCAGAAATTTCCATATCCTGGGAATTCCCATATCCTGGGAATATTCACGTCCCAGAAATTTCCATAACCAGGGAATTTCCATATCTCAGAAATTTCCATATCCTGGAAATTTTTATATCCTGGGAATATCCATGTCTTGGAAATTTCCATATCCAGGGAATTTCCATATCCCAGGAATTCCCATATTCTGGAAATGTCAATATCCCAGAAATTTCCATATCCTGGAAATATCCATATCCCGGGAATTTCCATATCCTGGGAATTGCCATATCCTGGGACTATTAGTGTCCCAGAAATTTCCATATCCTGGGAATATTCATATCCCGGGAATTTCCGTATCCTGGGAATTGCCATATCCTGGGAGTTCCCATATCCAGGGAATTTCCGTATCCTGAAAATTTCCATATCCTGGGAATTGCCATAAGCTGGAAATTTCCATATTGTGGAAATTCCCATATCCAGGGAATTTCCATATCCTGGAAATTTCCATATCCAGGGAATATCCATATCCCAGGAATATTCATATCCCAGAAATTTCCGTATCCTGGGAATTTCCATATTCTGGGAAATTCCATATCCTGGGAATTGCTATATCCCAGGAATTTCCATATTCTTGGAATTTCCATATTCTGGGAAATCCCATATCCTGGAAATTTCCATGTCCTCAGAATTCCCATGTCTTAGGTATTTCCATATCCTAGAAATTTCCATAACCTGGGAATGTTCATATCCTAGAAATTTCTATATCGCTGGAGTTCCTGTGCCCTGGAAATTTCCATATCCTAGGAATTTCCATATCCTGGGAATATTCATGTCCCAGGAATTTCCATATCTTGAAAACTTCCGTATCCTGGGAATGTTCATATCCTGGGACTATTCACATCCTGGAAATTTCTATATCCTGGGAATTTCCATATTGTGGAAATTCCCATATCCTGGGAATTTTCTTATCCCAGGAATTCCCATATCCTGGGAATATTCACGTCCCAGAAATTTCCATAACCAGGGAATTTCCATATCTCAGAAATTTCCATATCCTGGAAATTTTTATATCCTGGGAATATCCATGTCTTGGAAATTTCCATATCCAGGGAATTTCCATATCCCAGGAATTCCCATATTCTGGAAATGTCCATATCCCAGGAATTTCCATATCCTGGGAATGTTCATATCCTGGAAATATTCATATCCTGGAAATTCCCATATCCTGGGAATTCCCATAAGCTGGAAATTTCCATATCCTGGGAATTCCCATATCCAGGAAATTTCCATATCCTGGCAATTCCCTCTTCCTGTTCCTCCTCAGGAAGGTCCAAAGCAATTCCGGATTTCACTTCCAATAAATTAAATTCCAGCAGGAATTTTGGGGTGCTGGGAAAAGCTGGATCAGGGATCCACTTCCAAACCCCCTCCCCATCCCAAATCCCAAACCGATCCCCGAATTCCTGAATTTCCTCTTCATTCCTGCTTTGGAATTCCACGGATTCCTCAGGCTTGGAGGAGTTTGGAGAACATTCCCTGAGTCCAGAAGATTTTTCCAGTCAGAGATTCCAGGGAATTTTATTCCCTTGGTTTTTTTTTTCCTTTGTGATGAGTGAAATACTCAAATCAAAAATCCCAAAAAACCTCCAAAATTCCCAAAAAATCCCCAAAAAACTCTCAAAAATCCCCCAAAAATCCCCCCAAAAAATCTCCAAAATCCAAAAGAATTCCAAAAAAATTTCCCGTTTTTTCCAGGATCCGAGGCCGCTCCGGCTCCCGGGAAAATCGGGAATTTTTTCCCGCGTTTCTGCCGGGTCTCATTTGAATTGCAAATGAGGGGAGGGCGGGCTCATCCCGGGCTTTTCCAAGCGGAAAATTCCCTTTGTTCGGGCAGGAGCAGGAATCCCGGGAAAAGCACCAGGAGCTTTTCCATGGATGTTTGGGGGGATTGGTGAACAACCAGCATCATCCCCCTGATGGGAAACGGGATCCTGATTAATTAATTAATTAGTTAATTAATCACCGTCTCTAATTAATTAATAATCTGAATTTTGGGGATGTTTTTTCCCATGTCTGGGATTTTATTTGGAGGTGTCAGGAGGGGTTGGGAATGCTGGAGAAAATGAAATTATGGATCCCGGAAGGGTCGGAGCCCAATTCCTGGAAATCAGAGGGATTGTGTTGGGATAACGAGGAATAAATAAATAAAGCACATTTTGGGGCTGGATTGGGTCCAGAAAAATTCCAGGTATTTAATGGGATTTTTACAGGAAAAAGGGAAGGTTTGGGGACAGGGAATTGTCGCTGCAGGGTTCAGGGAGAGCCCGGATGGGGTTTGGGGCAATCTGGGATCAGGGGTGGGAACGGGATGGGATTGAAGGTCCCTGGATCCCATCCCAAACAATTCCGGGATTCTGGGATCCAGGACACTCAGGATCCATCCCCAGGGGGTTTTATGGGATTTGGGATGGAAAAGGGAAGGGAGACCCTTCCTGGAGTCCCGAATTCCCAGGGAATTCCCAAAATTCCTTCTCATGGAGGAATTGGCATGAGGATGGATCCAATGCCAGGCTGGGGGAGCTGGGAATGGAGGGAATTCCCTGGGAAAGGGGAAATGGGATTGGGGAAGAATTCCCGGCTGGGCTGGAATTCCCAGAGAATCCCTGGGAGTGTCCACGGAAGAGTTGGATCACCCTGAGATTGGAATGGGATGGGATTGAAGGTCCATGGATCCCATCCCAAACCATTCCGGGATTCTGGGATCCAGGACACTCAGGATCCATCCCCAGGGGTTTTTATGGGATTTGGGATGGAAAAAGGAAGGGAGACCCTTCCTGGAGTCCCCAATTCCCAGGGAATTCCCAAAATTTCTGGGCATGGGGATGGGGCTGGATCCAATGCCAGGCTGGGAGAGCTGGGAATGGAGGGAATTCCCTGGGAAAGTGGGAATGGGATTGGGGAAGGAATTCCCAGAGAATCCCTGGGAGTGCCCAAGGAAAGGCTGGAGCAGCCTGGGATGGCGGAAGGTGTCCTGGGAATGGGGTGGGATTGAAGGTCCCTTCCCACCCAAACCATTCCACGAGTCTGTGCCAGAGATCATCACGATTCCCATCTGGAACCAAACTGGCTTTGGGAAATCCCTTCCTGTTTGCTCTGAGCCGTATTTATGGATCCATGGAATTGGCTTCCCTCTCACATTTTCCATTTTCCCTCCTTTCCCATCTCCTCCATCCCTCTCCCAGCTCAGGTGGGTTTGGTCCGTTGGATTTATGAGGCCAATTCCAAATTCCCATCTGGAATTAAATCGGCTTTAAGGAATCCCTTTGTTTTTGCTCATATTTATGAATGTACGGAATCGGCTTCATTCTCACATTTTCCATTTTCCCTCTTTTCCCTCCTCGTCCATCCATCTCCCGCCCCAGGTGGAGCTGATCCATCAGGATCACATGGCCAATTCCGAATTCCCATCTGGAACCAAACTGGCTTTGGGGAAGAATCCCCTCCTGTTTGCTCTGAACATATTTATGGATCCACAGAATTTGCCTCACTCTCACATTTTCCTTTTTCCCTCCTTTCCCTCCTCATCCATCTTCCTGCCAGATCGGGTGAAGCTGATATGTCAGGATCACGTGGCCAATTCCAAATTCCCATCTGGAATTAAATTAGCTCTGGGGAATCCCCTCCTGTTTGCTCTGAGCCATATTTATGGATCCATGGAATTGGTTTCGCTCTCACCTGTTCCTTTTCCCCTCCTCTCACTCCCAGCTCAGGTGTGGTTGATCCATAGGAATTATGTGACCAATTCCAAATTCCCATCTGGAATTCAATTGGCTTTAAGGAATCCCTTTGTTTTTGCTCATATTTATGAATCTACGGAATCGGCTTCATTCTCACGTTTTCCATTTTCCCTCTTTTCCCTCCTCGTCCATCCATCTCCCGCCCCAGGTGGAGCTGATCCATCAGGATCACGCGGCCAATTCCGAATTCCCATCTGGAACCAAACTGGCTTTGGGGAATAATCCCTTCCTGTTTGCTCTGAACATATTTATGGATCCACAGAACCGGCTTCCCTCCTTTTCCTCCTCATCCATCCCTCTCCCAGCTCAGCTGGGTTTGGTCCGTTGGATTTACGAGGCCAATTCCAAATTCCCTTTTGGAACCAAACTGCCTTTATGGAATCCCATCCTGTTTGCTCTGAGCCTATTTATGGATCCATGGAATCGGCTTCCCTCTCACATTTTCCCTCTTTTCCCCCCTCCTCCGTCCCGCTACCATCCCAGGTGGAGCTGATCCATTGGGATCACGTGGCCAATTCCAAATTCCCATCTGGAATCAAATTGGCTTTAGAGAATCCCTTCTTGTCTGCTCTTATTAATGGATGCACGGAGTCGTCTTCGCTCTGATATTTCCCCTTTTCCCTCCTTTCCCTCCTCATCCATCCTGGTCTCAGACCAGGTGGGGCTGATCCATCAGGATTATGAGGTCAATTCCAAATTCCCATCTGGAATCAAACTGGCTTTGGGGAATCTCTTCCTGTTTGCTCTGAGCCTATTTATGGATCCATGGAATCGGCTTCCCTCTCACATTTTCCCTCTTTTCCCCCCTCCTCCGTCCCGCTACCATCCCAGGTGGAGCTGATCCATCGGGATCACGAGGCCAATTCCAAATTCCCATCTGGAACCTAACCGGCTTTGGGGAATCCCTTCCTGTTTGCTCTGCGCATATTTATGGATCCACGGAACTTGCCTCACTCTTTATGGATCCACAGAATTTGCCTCACTCACATTTTCCATTTTCCCCTTTTCCCCTCCCGCTCCCCGCCGCAGGTGGAGCTGATCCGCCGGGACTACGTGGCCAATTCCAGATTCCCATCTGGAATTAAATTGGCTTTATGGAATCCCCTCCTGTTTGCCCGTATTTATGGACCCACTGAATCGTCTCCCCTCTCACATTTTCCATTTTCCCCTTTTCCCCTCCCGCTCCCCGCCGCAGGTGGAGCTGATCCGCCGGGACTACGTGGCCAACGGCGGCTGGGAGACGTTCCTGTCGTACGAGGACCCGGAGCGGGACATCCTGGTGGGGCTGCTGCGGCTGCGGCGCGGCTCGGCCGCCGCCTTCCGCCCCGAGCTGCGCGGCGGCGCCTCCGTGGTGCGCGAGCTGCACGTCTACGGCAGCGCCGTGCCCGTCAGCAGCCGGGACCCCTCCAAGTTCCAGCACCAGGTACCCAAAAACTGCCAGATTTCCGTCTGGTCCCGCCTCCTTCCCCGGAGAAATTGGAGTTTTGTTTAATTCCACTCGTTTGCTCCGAGTTGGGATGGAGCCAGGATGGGATTTGAGCTCCTTCATGCTGGAATTTTGTTTTGGGTTTTTTCCTGATGGGATCACGTTCAGCAGCCGGGACCCCTCCAAGTTCCAGCACCAGGTACCCAAAAATTGCCGAATTTCCGTCTGGTCTCGCCTCATTCCCCAAAAAATTGGAGTTTTGTTTCATTCCGCTTCTTTGCTCCGAGTTGGGATGGAGCCAGGATGGGATTTGAGCTCCTTCATGCTGGAATTCTGTTTTGGGTTTTTCCCCAATGGGATCACGTTCAGTATCCAGGATCCCTCCAAATTCCAGCACCAGGTACCCAAAAATTCCCAGATTTCCTCTGGTCTCGCCTCATTCCAGCATTCCATCTCCTTCCCCAAAAAATTGGAGTTTATTTTATTCCGCTTCTTTGCTCCGAGTTGGGATGGAGCCAGGATGGGATTTGAGCTCCTTTTTGCTGGAATTCTGTTTTGGGTTTTTCCCCAATGGGATCACGTTCAGCATCCGGGATCCCTCCAAATTCCAGCACCAGGTACTCCCAAATTCCCAAATTTCCTCTGCTCTCACCTCATTCCACCATTTCATCTCCTTCCCTCACAAAAAAAATTGGAGTTTTGTTTAATTCCGCTCGTTTGCTCCAAGTTGGGATCGAACCAGGATGGGGTTTGAGCTCCTTCATGCCGGAATTTTGTTTTGGGTTTTTCCCAATGGGATCACGTTCCAATCGTAAAATTGGAGTTTTGTTTAATTCCACTCGTTTGCTCTGAGTTGGGATGGAGCCAGGATGGGATTTGAGCTCCTGTTTGCTGGAATTCTGTTGCTTCCCAGTATTTGGGGTTTTTCCCAATGGGATCACATTCCAGTCATAAAATTGGAGTTTTGTTTAATTCCGCTGGTTTGCTCTGAGTTGGGATAGAGGCAGGATGGGATTTGAGCTCCTTTTTACTGGAATTCTTAGACTTCCCAGTTTTTTGGGTTTTTCCCCAGTGGGATCACGTTCAGCAGCCGGGATCCCCCCAAATTCCAGCACCAGGTACCCAAAAATTCCCAGATTTCCTCTGCTCCCACCTCATTCCACCATTCCATCCTCATTCCCTCACAAAAAAACCTGGAATTTTATTTAATTCCACTCATTTGCTTCAAGTTGGGATCAAACCAAGATGGGATTTGAGCTCCTTTTGCTGGAATTCTGTTGCTTCCCAACCTTTTGGGGTTTTTCCCGATGGGATCACGTTTCAGTCAAAAAATTGGAGTTTTGTTTAATTCCTCTCATTTGCACTGAGTTGGGATAGAGCCAGGATGGGATTTGAGCTCCCGTTTGCTGGAATTCTGTTGCTTCCCAGTTTTTTGGGGTTTTTTTTCCCAATGGGATCCCTCCAAATTCCAGCACCAGGTGCTCCCAGCATTCCCAGATTTCCTCTGCTCCCACCTCATTCCACCATTCCATCTCCTTCCCTCACCAAAAATTCCACCACGAGGAAAAAATTCCCTGAGGAATTCACTGACCTCAATCCTGCAATATTCCCATCCCAAAAATCCGGAATGTTTTTTTGGAACCCAGCTTCACATCCTGCCCTTGCTCACGGCTTTGATTTTGACCAAAATTCCCTTTTTTTTCCCTGTTTTTCCTCCAATTCCAGGGGTTTGGAATGCTGCTGATGGAGGAGGCGGAGAGGATCGCCAGGGAGGAGCACGGGGCTCGGAAAATCGCCGTGATTTCAGGTATTTTCTGGCTTTTTGGGGAATTTTTTTAGGATATTTTTATAATCTGAAAATATCCCCAGTGCTGGAAACACCCCTGAGGTCAGGGAGGATTCATCCGGAATTATCCTGGAAAAAGGAGCTGGGGAAAAACCCCGAGCTTTTCCTCTTTTCCCGTTTTTCCTGGGAAATTTGGGTCAGAATTGAGATTGGACCCAAAATTGGGATTTTGGGAACATTCCTGAGGTCAGGGAGGATTCATCTGGAATTATCCTGGAAAAAGGAGCTGGGAAAAAAACTCAGAGCTTTTCCTCCTTTCCTGTTTTTCTTTGGAAATTTGGGTCAGAATTGAGATTGGACCCAAAATTGGGATTTTGGGAGCTCAGGGAGCTTTTCCAGGTGGATGGAAATGTGGAATATTCAGGAATTCCTGCTGGAACCTTGGGAATGTGGAAATTCCCTGGGGAGTTGTTTCACCCTCTGGAATACAATAATTGAATGTAAATTATAATTAATTATAATTTATTTATAAATTATTATATATGAATTTTATCTATTATATTATAAAATTGTTATATAATTATTATATTATAGTATATTATATAATATATAATATATAATATATATATTATATTTAATATGTTACAGTTAAAATATAATATAATGTAATGTAATGTAATGTAATTTAATGTAATATATATTATATTATATTATATTATATTATATTATATTATATTATATTATATTATATTATATATAATGTATAATATATGTTATATTATATTATAATATATAATAATTATATATTATGTATTGTATTATATAATTATATGTAATAATATATAATTATATGATTGATATTATATTATATTATATAAATATATATTGTATAATATAATATATTATATTATAATATATAATAATTATACATTATATATTATATTATGTTATATTATGTTATATTATATTATATTATATTATATTATATTATATTATATTATATTATTACATGTATTAGTAATTTATTTATAAATTATATTATTTATAATTTATTATGAATTATCATTAATTATATCATTCTTGTTGCCATAAGAATTTTAGGGCATTTAACAGCAGAGCTCTGATCCAGAGGTTTTCTTGGGGGGAAAAATTAGAAATTATAATAAATAATTAAATAAATTATAATTAATATGTAAATTTTTATATATATATATATACATTATATATATAATATATATTATATATATAAATAATATAAATTATAATTAATTATATCGTTCTTGTTGCCATAAGAGTTTTACGGGATTTAACAGCAGAGTTCTGATCCAGAGGATTTTTTGGGGAAAAAATCCTCATTTTCTGCTGCCCCACCCCAAAAAAATCCAAAAGTACGATAATTTAATACAAATTATAATTAATTATAAATTATAGTTATAAATTGCAATTAATTATATGGTTCCTGTTTCCATAAGAATTTTAGGGAATTTAGCAGCAGAACTCTGATCCAGAGGGTTTTTTTGGGGAAAAAATTATAAATTATATTAATAATAAATTATAAATAATATAAATTATAATTCATTATATAGTGCTTGTTGCCATAAGAATTTTAGGGGATTTAGCAGCAGAGCTCTGATCCAGAGGGGTTTTTTTGGGGAAAAAATTATAAATTATAATAATAATTAATTATAAATCACAAGTAATTATATTGTTCTTGTTGCCATAAGAATTTTAGGGAATTTAACAGCAGAGCTCTGATCCAGAGGAGGTTTTTGGGAAAAAAAATCCTCATTTTCTGCTGCCCCACCCCAAAAAAAAACCCAAAAAACCCCAAAAAGTGGAAATGCACATCTTGGATTGGAGCTGCCGCTCAGATCCCAAATCTTGGAATTTTCATGGATTGTGGGTGAGGGTCCGGGTGGGGACATCGTGCAGGAGGAGCCGGGTGCTCCAAGGGAATTTTCCGGATTTTCTGGATTTCCCGGATTCCGTTCGCTGCTGTGGCTGCTCCGTCCCTGGAAGGGCCCAGGGAAAATCGGGAATGATCTGGGACGGTGTCCTGGGAATGGGATGGGATTTGAGGGCCCTTCCCACCCAAACCCTTCCAGAATTCCAGGACTGCGTCTCCCAGTGGTTTCTGCTCCTGTTTGGTGTCCCAGTCTGAGCTGGGAATTCCGGAATTCCATGGTTCCGTCTCCCAGTGGTTTCCCTGTTTCTGGTGCTGTTTGGTGTCGGTCTGAACTGGGAATTCCACCTGGATTCTGGAATTTTGTGATTCCTTCTCCAGTGGTTTTCCAATTCTCGTTTGGTGTCGGTCTGAACTGGGAATTCCATCCAAATTCCAGAATTCCATAAATCAGTCTCCCAGTTGTTTCTTTTTTCCTGCCTGGTGTCAGTCTGAACTGGGAATTCCACCCGGATTCCAGAATTCCGTAATTCCATCTCCAGCAGCTTTCCAGTTTTGGTTTGGTGTCAGTCTGAGTTGGGAATACACCTGGATTCCAGAATTCCATGGTTCTGTCTCCCAGTGGTTTTCCCAGTTTCTGGTGCTGTTTGGTGTCGGTCTGAACTGGGAATTCCACCTGGATTCTGGAATTTTGTGATTCCTTCTCCAGTGGTTTTCCAATTCTCGTTTGGTGTCGGTCTGAACTGGGAATTCCATCCAAATTCCAGGATTCCATGATTCCATCTCCGAATCCGTTTCCAGTTTTGGTGCTGTTTGGTGTCGGACTGAACTGGGAATTCCATCCAAATTCCAGGATTCCATGATTCCATCTCCCAGATATTTCCCTGTTCCTGTTTGGTGTCCCAGTCTGAACTGGGAATCCCACCTGGATTCCAGAATTCCATAATTCTGTCTCCCAGATATTTCCCTGTTCCTGTTTGGTGTCCCAGTCTGAACTGGGAATTCCACCTGGATTCCAGAATTTTGTGATTCCTTCTCCAGTGGTTTTCCAGTTCCGGTTTGGTGTCGGTCTGAACTGGGAATTCCACCCAGATTCTGGAATTCCATAATTTTGTCTCCCAGTGGTTTTCCTATTCCTGTTTGGTGTCCCAGTCTGAACTGGGAATGTTTTCCCTGGATGCTGATATTCCTGGATCCCGTTATCCCTGGATCCTGTTATCCCTGACTGTTTTTTCCCTGGATGCTGATATCCCTGAATCCTGTTATCCCTGGATCCCGTTATCCCTGGATCCCGTTATCCCTGGATCCCATTATCCCTGACTGTTTTTTCCCTGGATGCTGTTATCCCTGGATCACATTATCCCCGGATCCCGTTATCCCTGGATCCCGTTTTCCCTGGATCCCATTATCCCTGGATCCCATTTTCCCTGGATCCTGTTTTCCACAGATCCCATTATCCCTGGATTTTGTTATCCCTGGATCCTGTTATCCCTGACTGTTTTTTCCCTGGATTTTGTTATCCCTGGATCCCGTTATCCCTGGGTGCTGATATCCCTGGATTCTGTTATCCATGGATCCCATTTTCCCTGGATCACATTATCCCCGGATCCCATTATCCCTGGATTTTGTTTTTCCTGGATCCCATTATCCATGAGTGTTTTTTCCCTGGATGCTGATGTTCCTGGGTCTCGTTTTCCCTGGATCCCATTTTCCCTGGATTCTGTTATCCTTGGATGCTGATATCCCTGGATCCCATTAATCCTGGATCCTATTTTCCCTGGATCCCATCATCCCTGGATCCTGTTTTTCCTGGACCCCATTTTCCCTGGATGCCGATATCCCTGGATCCCGTTTGTTTTCCCTGGATCCCATTTCCCCTGGACCCCATTATCCCTGGATCCCATTTTCCCTGGGTTTTTCTGTGGATCCCATTATCCCGGGCTGTTTTCCCTGGATATTTCAACCCCTTCATGCCCATCCTTGCCCCAAACACTCCCAGCCCTTTCCCTGCCCCATTGGGATGAACATTCCCAACAGGGATTTCCCCTTTTCCCGGCATTTCCCGGGATTCCGAGCCCTTCCCTGCCCCATTGGGATGAACATTCCCAACAAGGATTTCCCCTTTTCCCGGGATTCCGAGCCCTTCCCGGCCCCATTGGGATGAACATTCCCAACAGGGATTTCCCCTTTTCCCAGGATTCCGAGCCCGTCCCTGCCCCGCTGGGATGAACATTCCCAACAGGGATTTCCCCTTTTCCCGGGATTCCGAGCCCGTCCCGGCCCCATTGGGGTGAACATTCCCAACAAGGATTTCCTGGGATTTCCCGGGATTCCGAGCCCTTCCCTGTCCCATTGGGGTGAACATTCCCAACAAGGATTTCCTGGGATTTCCCGGGATTCCGAGCCCTTCCCTGTCCCATTGGGGGTGAACATTCCCAACAAGGATTTCCTGGGATTTCCCGGGATTCCGAGCCCGTCCCGGCCCCATTGGGATGAACATTCCCAACAGGGATTTCCCCATTTCCCCTTGATTTCCGGGGATTCTGAGCCCTTCCCTGCCCATTGGGATGAGCATTCCCAACAGGGATTTCCCCTTTCCCCTTTTCCCGGGATTCGGAGCCCTTCCAGCAGGAATCGGCAGCTCCCCCTCCCCTCCCCTCTCAGAAATGTCGATTTTTTTGTTCCTCTCTTTGCCCATTTCTGGTCATTTTCCGCTCCATCGGCTCCTTTGTTCCAGCTGGGAACACCTCCCTGCGTTATCCCGGCCCTGCAATTCCCGATTTTCCATCTCCCAGGAATTGCTGCCCGCTCCCTCTGCCTTTTGTTCGGTTTTGGGTTTTTTTGGGTGGTTTTTGGGGATGTTTTGGATTTTTGGTTTTATCTGCTCTAAATTTGCTCCTTTTTGCCCTTTTCAAAATCCCCCACAAACCTCAGTGGAAGAATTTTAAAATCCGACGTTCTGCGAGGGGTCAAAAATACAGAGAATGTGGGGGATCCTTGTGGAATATGGAGAATTCCTTCTTTCTTTCTTTCTTTCTTTCTTTCTTTCTTTCTTTCTTTCTTTCTTTCTTTCTTTCTCTTTCTTTTTTTCTTTCTTTCTTTCTTTCTTTCTTTTTTTCTTTCTTCCTCTTTCTTTCTTTCTTTCTTTCTTTCTTTCTTTCTTTTTCTTTCTTTCTTTCTTTCTCTTTCTTTCTTTCTTTCTTTCTTTCTTTCTTTCTTTTTTTCTTTCTTCCTCTTTCTTTCTTTCTTTCTTTTTTTCTTTCTTTCTTTCTTTCTTTCTTTTTTTCTTTCTTCCTCTTTCTTTCTTTCTTTCTTTCTTTCTTTCTTTCTTTCTTTCTTTCTTTCTTTCTTTCTATCTTTCTTTCTCTTTCTTTTTTTCTTTCTTCCTCTTTCTTTCTTTCTTTCTTTCTTTCTTTCTTTTTTTCTTTCTTCCTCTTTCTTTCTTTCTTTCTTTCTTTCTTTCTTTCTTTCTTTCTTTCTTTTTTTCTTTCTTCCTCTTTCTTTCTTTCTTTCTTTCTTTCTTTCTTTCTTTCTTTCTTTCTTTTTCTTTCTTTCTTTCTTCCTCTTTCTTTCTTTCTTTCTTTCTTTCTTTCTTTCTTTCTTTCTTTCTTTTTCTCTCTTTTCTTTTCTTTTCTTTTCTTTTCTTTTCTCTTTTCTTTTCTTTTCTTTTCTTTTCTTTTCTTTCGTCTCACTCCCTCCCTCCAGACTGGGATTCAGTCAATCCAAACTGGGATTCAGCGAATCCAAACTGGAATCCAGTGAATCCAAACTGGGATTTTGCAAATCTGTACTCGAATTTAGTGAATCCAAACTGGGATTCAGGGAATCCAAACTGGGCTGGGATTCAGTGAATCCAAACTGGAATCCAGTGAATCCAAACTGGAATTCAGCAAATCCAAACTGGAATTTTGTGACTCTAAACTGGGATTCAGCGAATCCAAACTGGAATTCAGGGACTCCATACTGGGATTCTGTGAATCCAAACTGGGATTCAGCGAATCTAAACTGGGATTCAGCGAATCCAAACTGGAATCCGGTGAATCCAAACTGGGATTCATCAGGATGAGCCGCCGGGGCTGCTCCATGTGCCGGGCACATTCCCAAGGTGCCGATTCCTCCTCTGTCACCAAACCGCGCTCAGCAAACCCCGGGCGGGGCTCGTCCGTCCGTGTCCGTCCGTCCGTGTCCGTCCGTACGTGTCCATCCGTCCGTCTGTCCGTGTCCGTCCGTCCATGTCCGTCCGTCCGTGTCCGTCCGTCCGTGTCCATCTGTCCGTCTGTCCGTGTCCGTCCGTCCATGTCCGTCCGTCCGTGTCCGTCCGTCCGTGTCCATCTGTCCGTCCGTCCGTGTCCATCTGTCCGTGTCCATCTGTCCGTCCGTCCGTGTCCATCTGTCCGTCCGTCCGTGTCCGTCTGTCCGTGTCCGTCCGTCCGTGTCCGTCCGTCGGCGTTATCAGCACGTTATCCCATGGCTCTGTGCCAGCTCCGTGCCCTTCTCTCCCGTGCCCTTATCTCCCGTGCCCTTCTCTCCCGCGTCCTTCTCTCCCGTGCCCTTCTCTCCCGTGCCCTTCTCTCCCGTGCCCTTCTCTCCCGTGCCCTTATCTCCCGTGCCCTTATCTCCCGTGCCCTTATCTCCCGCGCCCTTATCTCCCGTGCCCTTATCTCCCGCGCCCTTATCTCCCGTGCCCTTCTCTCCCGTGCCCTTATCTCCCGTGCCCTTATCTCCCGTGCCCTTCTCTCCCGTGCCCTTCTCTCCCGTGCCCTTATCTCCCGTGCCCTTCTCTCCCGTGCCCTTATCTCCCGCGCCCTTATCTCCCGCGCCCTTATCTCCCGTGCCCTTATCTCCCGCGCCCTTATCTCCCGCGCCCTTATCTCCCGTGTCCTTCTCTCCCGTGTCCTTCTCTCCCGTGCCCTTATCTCCCGTGCCCTTCTCTCCCGTGCCCTTATCTCCCGCGCCCTTATCTCCCGTGTCCTTATCTCCCGTGTCCTTATCTCCCGTGTCCTTCTCTCCCGTGTCCTTCTCTCCCGTGCCCTTATCTCCCGTGCCCTTATCTCCCGTGCCCTTCTCTCCCGTGCCCTTATCTCCCGTGCCCTTATCTCCCGTGCCCTTATCTCCCGTGCCCTTCTCTCCCGTGCCCTTATCTCCCGTGCCCTTATCTCCCGTGCCCTTATCTCCCGTGCCCTTCTCTCCCGTGCCCTTATCTCCCGTGCCCTTATCTCCCGTGCCCTTATCTCCCGCGCCAGGCCCCGATCGTTCGGGTTCCCCTCCTCGCCCCCTCCTCTCCTTTCATCCCTGCAACCCCGAGGGGCCGGAGCTCCCTCATTTCCATGCCCGGGGCAGCGCGGCCGTCGCTGAGGGGCTCTAGGGGGGAAAAACATCCGGGAGATGGAGAAAATATCCAGGGGATGGGAGAAAAAATATCCAGGGGATGGGGAAAAAATATCTAGGGGATGGGGGAAAAATATCCAGGGGATGGGGGAAAATATCCAGGGGATGGGGGAAAATATCCAGGGGATGGGGGAAAAATATCCAGGAGATGGGGAAAAAATATCCAGGGGATGGGGAAAAATATCCAGGAGATGGGGAAAAAATATCCAGGGGATGGGAGAAAAAATATCCAGGGGATGGGAGAAAAAATATCCAGGGGATGGGGGAAAAAATATCCAGGAGATGGGGAAAAATATCCAGGAGATGGGGAAAAAAAATACCCAGGAAATGGGAAATAAACATCCAGGAGTTGGGGAAAAACATCCAGGAACTGGGGAAAAACCAGCCAGGAGATGGGAAAAAATATTCAGGAGATGGGGGAAAATACATCCAGGGGATGGGAAAAATATGTCCAGGGTTGGGGTGCTCCCCACCAGAACAGAGATTCGGAAGAGCTGGGATTGATTTATTTTAATTCTGTGAATTCCTGGTGATGTCAGGAACTCCAGCTTGGGATCACCCCAGGAGATGGGAAAAGCATCCAGAAACTGGGAAAAAACATCCAGGAGCTGGGGAAAAATATCCAGGGGATGGGGAAAAATATGCAGGGGATGGGGAAAAATATCCAGGAGATGGGGAAAAAATATCCAGGAGATGGGGAAAAAAAATATCCAGGAGATGGGGAAAAATATCCAGGGGATGGGGAAAAAATACATCCAGGGGATGGGGGAAAATAGGCAGGAGATGGGAAAAATATCCAGGAGATGGGAAAAAAAATATCCAGGAGATGGGGAAAAACCAGCCAGGAGATGAGGAAAAAAAATACCCAGGAAATGGGGAAAAATATCCAGGAGATGGGGAAAAATACCCAGGGGCTGGAGAAAAAAAAGCCAAGGGATGGGGAAAAACATCCAGGGGATGTGGGAAAATACATCCAGGGTTGGAGGGAACCCCACCTGCTCCTCTCAGAACAGAAATTTGGAAGAGCTGGGACTGATTTACTTTAATTCTGTGAATTCCTGGTGCTGTCAGGAGCTGCAGCTCCATCACTGAGGTCACCCCAGGAGCCAGGAAAAAAACATCCAGGACTGAGAACAGCAGAGCAGGTGAAATTTGGAAGAGCTGGGATTGATTTATTCTAATTGTTTGAATTCCTGGTGGTGTCAGGAGCTGCAGCTCGGGATCACCCTGGGAGATGGGAAAAAACCATCCAGAAACTGGGGAAAAATATCCAGGGTTGGGGTGCTCCCGACCTGCTTCGCTCAGAGCAGGAATTTGGGAGAGCTGCGGTTGATTTATTTTAATTCTGTGAATTCCTGGTGATGTCAGGAACTCCAGCTCGGGATCACCCCAGGAGCTGCGAAAAAAAACACCCAAAAATGGAAATAAACCATCCAGGAGCTGGGGAAAAATATCCAGGGTTGAGGTGCTCCCGACCTGCTTCGCTCAGAGCAGAGATTTGGGAGAGCTGGGATTGATTTATTTTAATTCTGTGAATTCCTGGTGATGTCAGGAACTCCAGCTCGGAATCACACCAGGAGCTGCGAAAAAAAACACCCAAAAATGGAAATAAACCATCCAGGAGCTGGGGAAAAACACCCAGGAGCTGGGGGAAAAATATCCAGGAGATGGGAAAAAAAAAATATCCTGGGGATGGGAAAAAAGAATATCCAGGGGATGGGAAAAAACATCCAGGGTTGGGGTGCTCCCCACCAGAACAGAGATTTGGGAGAGCTGGGATTGATTTATTTTGATTCTGTGAATTCCTGGTGCTGTCAGGAGCTCCAGCTCGGGGTCACCCCAGGAGCCAGGAAAAAAAACCATCCAGAAATTGGGAAATAAACCATCCAGGAACTGGGGAAAAAAACAGCCAGGAGCTGGGGAAAAAATATCCAGGGGATGGGAAAAAACCAGCCAGGAGATGGGAAGAAATATCCAGGAGATGGGAAAAATATCCAGGAGATAGGGAAAATATCCAGGGTTGGAGGGAACCCCACCTGCTCCTCTCAGAACAGAGATTTGGGAGAGCTGGGATTGATTTATTTTAATTCTGTGAATTCCTGGTGCTGTCAGGAGCTGCAGCTCAGGATCACATCGGGAGCCAGGAAAAAAACCATCCAGAAACTGGGAAAAAAACCATCCAGGAGTTGGGTAAAACATCCAGAGAATGGGAAAAAACCATCCAGGAGTTGGGTAAAACATCCAGAGAATGGGAAAAAGCCATCCAGGGTTGGAGTGCTCCCTGAGAACAGAGATTGGGAAGAGCTGGAATTGATCTATTTTAATTCTGTGATTCCTTGGTGGTGTCAGGAGCTCCCAGGAGCTGGGAAAAAACATCCAGGGCTGGGATGCTCTGCTCAGAACAGCAGAGCAGGGGAAATTTGGAAGAGCTGGATTGATTTATTTTGATCCTGTGATTTCTTGGTGCTGTCAGGAGCTCCAGCTCCATCACTGAGATCACCCCAGGAGCTGGAAAAAAAAAACATCCAGGGGCTGGGAATTAAACACCCCAGGATCTGGGGAAAAAACATCCAGGAGATGGAAAAAACCATTCAGGAGCTGGGAAAAACATCCAGGGCTGGAGTGCTCCCCACCAGAACAGGAATTTGGGAGAGCTGGATTGATTTATTTTAATTCTGTGAATTCCTGGGGGTGTCAGGCAGCTCCAGCTTGGGGTCACCCCAGGAGATGGGGAAAAACATCCTGGAGCTGGGGTGTTCCTGACCTGCTCGTCTCAGAACAAGAGATCTGGGAGAGCTGGGATTGATTTATTTCCATTCTGGTTATCTCTGATCCTTTCCCTGTTCCCGCTGTTGTTCCTGTTCCCGGCGGGGATTTGTTGGGATTCAGATGGATTTGGCCATCCCAAATTTCCTTGGCCATCCCAAATCCCTGTGCCCATCCCAAATCCCTGTGGGAATCCCAAATCCCTGTGCCCATCCCAAATTTCCATGGCCATCCCAAATCCCTGTGGGAATCCCAAATCCCTGTGCCCATCCCAAATCTCCCATCCCAAATTTCCATGGCCATCCCAAATCCCTGTGCCCATCCCAAATCCCTGTGCCCATCCCAAATCTCCCATCCCAAATTTCCATGGCCATCCCAAATCCCTGTGGGAATCCCAAATCCCTGTGCCCATCCAAATCTCCCATCCCAAATTTCCGTGGCCATCCCAAATCCCTGTGCCCATCCCAAATCCCTGTGCCCATCCCAAATCTCCCATCCCAAATTTCCGTGGCCATCCCAAATCCCTGTGCCCATCCCAAATCCTGTGTCTGGCTCAAGACTTGCCGCTCATTCTGGGTGAAATCCGTGGAATTTTGGTGAACCGTTCTTCCACAGAATTCCAGGATGGTTTGAGTGGGAAACTCCTGAAATCCCATCCAGTTCCATGGGCAGGGACACCTCCCACATCCCAGCTTGCTCCAACCCGGTCCAACCTTTCCTGGGCCATTTCCAGGGATGAGAATTCCTGGAATATCTCCAGAATTCCAGAGATTTTCTGGAAAATCCATTTCCCATCCTGTTGCTGGCTGGTCCTTTTTTCCAGCACCCTTGAGGGACAACCTTACCCACCACAGACCCCACCGATCATCCAGGGATCCCACAAATTGTCCAGGGATCCCACAGATCCTGTGCCATGGAGCCCTTCCAGGAGAGCTCCTGGCCGTGGGTTTGCATCCAGGCAGGTGGGATCGGAGCCCCTGTCCTGCTGCTGGATCTGGATCTGGATCCGGATCTGGATGAATCCAGAATGAATGAATCTGCCAAGCTCTGCCGTGGTTGGGTGTGGAATATTTACCAATATTTAACGCCCTGAAGCTGCAGGGTGAGGAATTTGGCCAGTTCTGCCTTGCAAAGCCAAGGTTTTGGTGTTGCTCTCCCAATCCTGCGGGAGAGTCCTTCTGGGATATTTCTTGGAGGGTTTCCTTTCCCTGGAATACACAGGAAGGTTCTGCCTGGACAGGTCCTGCCGGCTCTGGGGTGTTTGGGGGTAAATCAGAGCGGGAAAGATTTGGGAAGAGATCCTGTGCCATGGAGCCCTTCCAGGAGAGCTCCTGGCCGTGGGTTCCCATCCAGGCAGGTGGGATCGGAGCCCCTGTCCTCCTGCTGGATCTGGATCTGAATGAATCCCGCTCTACCGTGGTTGGGTGTGGAATATTTACCAATATTTAACGTTCAGTCCCTCTCCTGAAGCTGCAGGGTGAGGAATTTGGCCAGTTCTGCCTTGCAAAGCCAAGGGTTTGGTTTTACTCTCCCAATCCTGCAGGAGAGTCCTTCTGGGATATTTCTTGGAGAGTTTCCTTCCCCTGAAAACCTCACGTGTGGCTTGGAGCAGTGGGAAGCTCCAGGGTTCTGCCTGGACATGTGCCGCCAGCTCTGGGGTGTTTGGGGTAAATCAGAATGGAAATTATTTGGGAAGAGATCCTGTGCCATGGAGCCCTTCCAGGAGAGCTCCTGGCCGTGGGTTTGCATCCAGGCAGGTGGGATCAGAGCCCCTGTCCTGCTGCTGGATCTGGATCTGGATCCGGATCTGGATGAATCCAGAATGAATGAATCTGCCAAGCTCTGCCGTGGTTGGATGTGGAATATTTACCAATATTTAACGCCCTGAAGCTGCAGGGTGAGGAATTTGGCCAGTTCTGCCTTGCAAAGCCAAGGGTTTGGTTTTACTCTCCCAATCCTGCAGGAGAGTCCTTCTGGGATATTTCTTGGAGAGTTTCCATTCCATGGAAAACATGGGATGGGTTTGCCTGGACAGGTCCCACCGGCTCTAGGGCAAATCAAAAAAACAAATATTTCTGAAGAGATCCTGTGCCTTGGAGCCCTTCCTGGCGTTTTGGGCATTCCAAATTTCTTCTCCATCTCTGGAATCACTCTCTCCATGGGGCTCCAGCTCCCTGCTCCAACCCAGGCTTCCCACAGGGTCTCGGCCTCCTTCGGGCATCTCCAAGGAAAACTTTGGAGGAAAATTTTGTGGAAGAATTCTGCCCTGAGCAGGGCTGGGGTGACAAGGGAGACATTTGGGACACGGGGACATCTCAGTGTCATCCATGGCTTGGCCCAGAGAGGCGCACCTGGCACCCAGAGAGCTCCTGGATCCATGGAAGCACCTGAGATGTCGCCTTCACACCCCTCACGTTTTCCAAGGAACAAAGGAAAAAGGGGAATGGTTCCAGAGCTCTGATGGAGGCGCTTTTAAACCATCTTGTGAATTATCTGGTTGTCCTTCAGCTTGAGGGGTTGCTGACCCTTTATCCAAATTATTTGGGGTTGTGGATGACCTTTCAGAGCCAAAATTCGTGTTTTGCACCCCAACTGCTCTGCTGATGTTTTTCGGGCAAGATGTCGGTTAAGGTCGTGCTTTACTCCAAGCCAGAGGTCCCAACCCTTCCAGGCAGAGGGGAATGGATCTGTTTGCTTTTTTGGGGCTTTTTGGGGGCTTTTTTGGGCTTTTCCTTGGTTTCAGGCTCCAAAAGCAGAGTGAATTTGGGTCTCTTTAGGGTGTTCTGGGTGCCTGCTGTGACACCACAGGGGCTTTGCCACTGCTGGGAGGGGAATTTGCTCAGCTGAATTTGCTCAGCTGAATTTCCCCACTTTGGGGCTCCTGGTGGTTTCCCGGCTGCTGGAGTGGGGGAGATGAGGAAATGAGGACATTTCAGCTCTGGGTGCTTTTTTCTGTGCCTTTTCCACATTCTAAATTTGGAATGGGGGGATGAGTCCAGGAGTGGTTGGGCTGGAAGGGACATTAAAGGCCCTCCAGGACCCTCCCAGCTTTGCCACTGCTGGGAAGGGAATTTGCTCAGCTGAATTTGCTCAGCTGAATTTCCCCACTTTGGGGTTCCTTTTGTTTCCCATCTGCTGGAATGGGGGAAATGAGGACATTTTTTGGGGGGCTTTCCCTTGGTTTCAGGCTCCAAAAGCAGAGTGAATTTGGGTCTCTTTGGGGTGTTCTGGGTCCCTGCTGTGACACCACAGGGGCTTTGCCACTGCTGGGAGGGGAATTTGCTCAGCTGAATTTCCCCACTTTGGGGCTCCTGGTGGTTTCCCAGCTGCTGGAATGGGGGAAACGAGGAAATGAGGACATTTCAGCTCTGGGGTGCTTTTTCTGTGCCTTTTCCACACCTTGAATTTGGAATGGTGGGATGAATCCAGCAGTGGTTGGGTTGGAAGGGACCTTCGAGACCCTCCAGGACCCTCCCAGCTTTGCCACTGCTGGGAGGGGAATTTGCTCAGCTGAATTTGCTCAGCTGAATTTCCCCACTTTGGGGCTCCTGGTGGTTTCCCGGCTGCTGGAATGGGGGAAATGAGGACATTTCAGCTCTGGGGTGCTTTTTTCTGTGCCTTTTCCACATTTTAAATTTGGAATGGTGGGATGAGTCCAGGAGTGGTTGGGCTGGAAGGGACCATGATGGGCATTGCATGGGCAGGGACACGGGGATGCTGGATGGGAATTTTTGGGATTTTTAAACCATTCAGGAACTCTGGAATTGCGTTCAGGGAACGGCTGAGGAGCATTCCAACCAAACCTGTCCGAGCACGGGCAGGAAAGGGTTACCAGGGTCGTCATTCCCGGCCTGTTCCAGGGATTCCTGGAAATCCCTGGAGATTCCAGCAAGGCTGGAGAGGGATGAGAGGAAGGAGGAGCCGCTCGAGCCCGCTCCATCCTGTGCCACAAATGATGCCCAACCCCTCCTCCCTCGCTGATGAGTAATTAGCACACCTGGCAGTAATTAGCTGAGGTGGGAGGATGCAAAGCTGGGCCTGTCCTGCATTTCCTGTGGGAAAAGCTTCCCAGGACAGGAGAAGGGCAGGGAAGAGGCTCTTGGAGAACACTGGGAGCCGTCCTGCTCGAGGAGGAAATTGGATTGTGCCCACTCGAGCTCCTGGAGTGGGGCTGAGCTCGTTCCCAGAGCCCTGGAGTGGAGCTGAGCTCATTCCTGAGCCCTGGAGTGGGGCTGAGCTCGTTCCTGAGCTCTGGAGTGGAGCTGAGCTCATTCCTGAGCCCTGGAGTGGGGCTGAGCTCGTTCCTGAGCTCTGGAGTGGAGCTGAGCTCATTCCTGAGCCCTGGAGTGGGGCTGAGCTCGTTCCTGAGCTCTGGAGTGGAGCTGAGCTCATTCCTGAGCCCCTGGAGTGGGGCTGAGCTCGTTCCTGAGCCCTGGAGTGGAGCTGAGCTCATTCCTGAGCCCTGGAGTGGGGCTGAGCTCGTTCCCAGAGCCCTGGAGTGGAGCTGAGCTCATTCCTGAGCCCTGGAGTGGAGCTGAGCTCATTCCTGGAGCCCCAGAGTGGGGCTGAGCTCATTCCTGAGCCCTGGAGTGGGGCTGAGCTCATTCCTGAGCTCTGGAGTGGAGCTGAGCTCATTCCTGAGCCCCTGGAGTGGAGCTGAGCTCATTCCTGGAGCACCTGGAGTGGAGCTGAGCTCATTCCTGAGCCCTGGAGTGGAGCTGAGCTCATTCCTGGAGCACCTGGAGTGGAGCTGAGCTCATTCCCAGAGCCCTGGAGTGGAGCTGAGCTCATTCCTGAGCCCTGGAGTGGAGCTGAGCTCATTCCTGAGCCCTGGAGTGGAGCTGAGCTCATTCCTGAGCTCTGGAGTGGAGCTGAGCTCATTCCCTGAGCCCTGGAGTGGGGCTGAGCTCATTCCTGAGCCCTGGAGTGGGGCTGAGCTCATTCCTGAGCCCTGGAGTGGAGCTGAGCTCATTCCTGAGCCCCTGGAGTGGAGCTGAGCTCATTCCTGGAGCACCTGGAGTGGAGCTGAGCTCATTCCTGAGCCCTGGAGTGGAGCTGAGCTCATTCCTGAGCCCCTGGAGTGGAGCTGAGCTCATTCCTGGAGCACCTGGAGTGGAGCTGAGCTCATTCCTGGAGCTCCTGGAGTGGGGTTGAGCTCATTCCTGAGCTCTGGAGTGGAGCTGAGCTCATTCCTGAGCCCCGGAGTGGGGCTGAGCTCATTCCTGAGCCCTGGAGTGGAGCTGAGCTCATTCCTGAGCCCCTGGAGTGGAGCTGAGCTCATTCCTGGAGCACCTGGAGTGGAGCTGAGCTCATTCCTGAGCCCTGGAGTGGAGCTGAGCTCATTCCCGGAGCACCTGGAGTGGAGCTGAGCTCATTCCTGAGCCCTGGAGTGGAGCTGAGCTCATTCCTGGAGCACCTGGAGTGGAGCTGAGCTCATTCCTGGAGCACCTGGAGTGGAGCTGAGCTCATTCCTGAGCCCCTGGAGTGGGGCTGAGCTCATTCCTGGAGCTCCTGGAGTGGAGCTGAGCTCATTCCTGAGCCCCAGAGTGGAGCTGAGCTCATTCCTGAGCCCTGGAGTGGAGCTGAGCTCATTCCTGAGCCCTGGAGTGGAGCTGAGCTCATTCCTGAGCCCTGGAGTGGAGCTGAGCTCATTCCTGAGCCCCGGAGTGGGGTTGAGCTCATTCCTGAGCTCTGGAGTGGAGCTGAGCTCATTCCTGAGCCCTGGAGTGGGGCTGAGCTCATTCCTGAGCCCTGGAGTGGAGCTGAGCTCATTCCTGAGCCCTGGAACAGCTCCAAGCCCCTGCCAGGGGGCTCACGGACGCTGGCACAGAGCCCAAGCCCCCTGTGCCTTTGATCTTGGCCCATGGAAAAAATTCCCAACCCTTCACGAGGATTCACAAGGCATGAAAGTCTAAGTAGAATAATAGTGAATTTTTCCCAGGGTGAAAAATTGATTTTCGAGATTTTTAGAATGGGGGCTCGGGGTCCTCGATGGAGGAATCTGGGTGTGCCTTGTCCTTTCTTCTTCTTTTCCTCAGCCTCCATCTTCTGGGTGATGGTGGCACTTTTGGATTATGACCCGTGGAGCAAATTACCAACTTTATATGTAGATCAGCGAGCCATGACAGTTTGAGTAGAATGACAGTGAATTTATCACCGGCTGAAAAATGGATTGTTGAGATTTTTAGAATGGGGGCTTGGGGTCCCAAGATGGAGGAATTTGGGCGTGTCCAGCCTTTCTCCTTCTTCTTCTTGGCCTCCATTTTGTGGGTGATGGTGGCACTTTGGGATCGGTTTAGAGTACTGCAGTTTTTATACTAAAAACTACATGTACATTATTTAAAACAATTTTCCAATACCTGTCGCTGTCTAACATAGGTGATAGCTATTGGGAAGTAATTTTAAATGTTGTACACGTAGATTTTAGTATAAAATGATAACACCAAGGTGGTCAGTGTGCCTGGACTGTCCTGCTGAACAGACTTTAGCAGGCCAGGAGAAAGAATTTTATAGGTAAGAAACAATAAAAATCTGTGAGAACAAGAATAGAGGAGCTCCAACTTTTTCTTGGTGGGATGAATCCAAAATTGTTTGGGTTTGGAGGGACCTTCAAGACCCTCCAGGTCCAAGCCCTGCCGTGGTTGGGAAAAAGAGATTTTCTGACTCATTTTTCTGACTCTTTTGGGTCGCTGTGACCCCAGAGAAGTTAAAATCTCTTTTCCCAACCCGAGCTCTTGAAGAATGAGTCGGAGCTCTTAATTTCTCGCTGTCAATGTTGTTTATTGTATCTTACCTATAAAAAATTTTCTCCTGCCCTGCCGAGGTCCGTCCAGCAGGACAGCCAGAGGCACACTGACGCCCTCAGGGTGGTGTTATCTTTTTATACTAAAAATTACAATATTTACAATAATTTCCCAATACCCATCACTTATGTTTGACAGTGAGCTTCTACTCTAAACCAATCCAAACGTGCCACCATCACAGCAGAAGATGGAGGCCGAGAAGAAGAAGGAGAAAGGCTGGACACACCCACATTCCTCCATCTTGGGACCCCAAGTCCCCATGGAAAAAACCTCAAAAAATCTATTTTTCACCTCATGATAACTTCACTATTATTCTGCCTAAACTGTTGTGGTTTGCTGATCTTCAGATAAAGTTGGTAATGGGTCATAATCCAAAAGTGGCACCATCACCCAGAAGATGGAGGCCGAGAAGGAGAAAGGACAAAGACACCCAGATTCCTCCATCTTGGGACCCCGAGCCCCCATTCTAAAAACCCCAAAAATCTAATTTTCACCCCATGATAAATTCACTGTCATTCCACCTAAACTGTTGTGGTTTGCTGATCTTCAGATAAAGTTGGTCATTTGTTCCATGGGTCATAACCCAAAAGTGCCACCATCACCCAGAAGATGGAGGCCAAGAAGGAGAAAGGACAAGGCACACCTAAATTCCTCCATCTTGTCCCCAAAACCCCAATTCTAAAAACCCCAAAAAATCCATTTTTCACCTCATGATAAATTCACTGTCATCCTACCTAAACTGTCATGGCTCGCTGATCTTTATATAAAGTTGGTAGTTTGCTCCATGGGTCATAATCCAAAAGTGCCAGAAGATGGAGGCCAAGAAGAAGAAGAAAAAAGGACAAGGCACACCCAGATTCCTCCATCTTGTGCCATGAGGCCCCATTCTAAAAACCTCAAAAATCTATTTTTCACTCAGTGATAAATTCACTATTATTCTACCTAAACTGTTGTGGTTTGCTGATCTTCAGATAAAGTTGGTAATGGGTCATAATCCAAAAGTGGCACCATCACAGCAGAAGATGGAGGCCGAGAAGAAGAAGGAGAAAGGACAAGGCATGCCCAGATTCCTCCATCTTGCCTCCTGAACTCTCATTCTAAAAACCTCAAAAATCGATTTTTCACCCCATGATAAATTCTCTATTGTTCTACCTAAACTGTCATGGCTCACTGATCTTTATATAAAGTTGGTAGTTTGCTCCATGGGACATAATCCAGAAGTGCCAGAAGATGGAGGCCAAGAAGAAGGAGGAGAAAGGTTGGACACACCCAGATCCCTCCATCTTGTCCCCAAAACCCCCATTCTAAAAACCCCAAAAAAATCTATTTTTCACCCTGGGATAAATTCACTATTATTCTACTTTTTCTGGCTTGTAAATCCTCATAAAGGGTTGGGAATTTTTCCCTCCATGGAAGGGCCTGTCCTGGCCAGGAATTTAATTCCCCAGGGAATTAAACCTTGTTAATTAAACCTCGTTAATTAAATCTCGTTAATTAAATCTCGTTAATTAAACCTCGTTAATTAAACCTCGTTAATTAAACCTCGTTTTTCTTCTCCTGGCAGGTGTCGGCACCAGGAATTACTACAGGAAAATCGGCTACGAGCTGGAAGGGCCCTACATGGTGAAATGGTTGGAATGATGGTCCTGGAGGACACAACGCTCATCCCGGTGAAATGTTTGGAATGATGGTCCTGGAGATGCCCATCCTGAAGGACACAATGCTCATCCCGGTGAAATGGCTGCAATGATGTTCCTGGAGATCTTCATCCTGAAAGACACAACGCTCATCCTGAGGGACACCACGCTCATCCCGGTGAAATGTTTGGAATGATGGTCCTGGAGATGCTCATCCTGAGGGACACCACGCTCATCCCGGTGAAATGTTTGGAATGATGGTCCTGGAGATGCTCATCCTGAAAGACACAACGTTCATCCCGCTGAAATGGTTGGAATGATGGTCCTGGAGATGCCCATCCTGAAGGACACAACATTCATCCCGGTGAAACGTTTGGAATGATGGTCCTGGAGATCCCCATCCTGATAGGACACAACATTCATCCCAGGAATAAATCCCAGGATTTGCTTCTGCCAAAGCCATGGGCTGCAAAAATCAGAGTTGGACTTGATGGTCGTGGTGGTCCCTCCTAATTCCATGATTTTTGGAAATTGAGCATCATCTCCTCTGGGAAGAGCGGCTCTGGGATCATCCCATTCCCACCGGAGAGCCTGGGGACATTCCAGGTGTCTCCTCACCTGCTGCGTCCTCGGGATGATGGAATTTCAGGATTTGGGGTGTCCTGGTGGGAAAAAATGCCTTTTTTTTTCTGCTGTTTTCAGCTTTTCCTCGTTCTGAGTTTAAAATGGGCTTGGTTTTCTGGTTGGGAATAAATTCTGTGTTTATTTTATTTACACCAGGCTCGGCCGCTTCTCTCCATCCCAAACAATTCCCAGATATGGTCCTTTCCCAGGAGGAGGAATTGAGATCAGGACCTGAGTTGTCCATCCCAAACAATTCCCAAATTTGGTCCTTTCCAAGGAGGAGGAATTGAGATCAGAACCTGAGCTGTCCCTCTGAGGTGACCCGAGCTCTGCACTCCAGGTGGATCCATCTGGGTTGGGATGGGGATCCTGGAGGATCTCCAGGTCCAGCTCCAGATCCATTTGGGTTGGGATGGGGATCCTGGAGGATCTCCAAGGGTGCCGCCATCATCTCATCCCAGCGGGAATTGGGGCTGCTCCGGCACCTTCTGTCCATCCCAGACAATTCCCAAATTTAATCCTTCTCCAGGATGAGGAATTGAGATCAGAACCTGAGCTGTCCCTCTGAGGTGACCCGAGCTCTGCACTCCAGGTGGATCCATCTGGGTTGGGTTGGGAATCTTGGAAGATCTCCAGATCCATTTGGGTTGGGATGAGGATCCCAGAGGATCTCCAGGGGTGCCGCCATCATCTCATCCCAGCAGGAATTGGGGCTGCTCTGGCACCTCCTGTCCATCCCAGACAATTCCCAAATTTGGTCCTTCTCCAGGATGAGGAATTGAGATCAGGACCCAAATTGTCCCTCTGCTTCCCAGATTATCCCGTTCTTCTTCTTCTTGGGAACAAAAAAAGGGGGAATGGGATTGAAGATCCATAAATCCCACACAAACCATTCCGGGATTCTGGGATCCAGGACACTCAGGATCCATCCCCAGGGATTTTTATGGGATTTGGGGATGGAAAAGGGAAGGGAGACCCTTCCTGGAGTCCTGAATTCCCATTGATTTCCCGAAATTCCTTCCCAGAGAGGAGCTGGGATGGGGATGGATCCAGTGCCAGGCTGGGAATGGAGGGAATTCCCTGGGAAGGGGAAAATGGGATTGGGGAAGGAATTCCCAGAGAATCCCTGGGAGTGCCCAAGGATGGGTTTGGATCCCTGAGCCAGCCTTGGGATCCACAGGGATCACGGGATATCCCGGGAATTCCCAAGGTTTCCACACGGATTTGGGAGAAGCCGCAGCTCCCAGAGCACCGGGAATGTCGGCACACGGAGAGAATTCCAGAGGGGAAAGGGTTGAGGAGTCAGGGATTCATGCTGGGATTCAGGGAACAGTGGGAATGGGAGGGATAAATCCGGGATATCCAAGGAAAACGGGGAGAGGGGAAGAGCCACAAATCCCAGCACGGATGGAATTCCAGACAGGGAAAATGGCGGGAATTTGGGAAAACAGGAGCCAGGGAATGGCTTCCCATGGGGAAAGGGAAAATTGGGGTGGGAATTGGGAAGGAATTCCCGGCTGGGAGAGTGGGAGAGAATTCCCAGAGAATCCCTGGGAGTGTCCATGGAGAAGCTGGAGCGCCCTGGGATGGTGGGATTGGGATCCTGGGATTTGGGAAGGAATTCCCAGCTGGGAAAGTGGAAGAGAATTCCCAGAGAATCCCTGGGAGTGTCCAAGGAGAAGCTGAAGCACCCTGGGATATTGGGATTGGGATGGGATCCTGGGATTTGGGGAGGAATTCCCAGAGAATCCCTGGGAGTGCCCAAGGAAAGCTGGAGCTCCCTGGGATGGTGGGATTGGGATCCCGGGATTTGGGGAGGAATTCCCAGCTGGGAGAGTGGAAAGGAATTCCCAGAGAATCCCTGGGAGTGTCCAAGGAGAAGCTGAAGCACCCTGGGATGCTGGGATTGGGATGGGATCCTGGGATTTGGGAAGGAATTCCCAGAGAATCCCTGGGAGTGTCCAGGGAGAAGCTGAAGCACCCTGGGATATTGGGATTGGGATGGGATCCTGGGATTTGGGAAGGAATTCCCAGAGAATCCCTGGGAGTGCCCAAGGAGAAGCTGGAGCTCCCTGGGATGCTGGGATTGGGATGGGATCCTGGGATTTGGGAAGGAATTCCCAGCTGGGAGAGTGGAAAGGAATTCCCATAGAATCCCTGGGAGTGTCCAAGGAAAGGTTGGAGCTCCCTGGGATGCTGGGATTGGGATGGGATCCCGGGATTTGGGAAGGAATTCCCAGCTGGGAAAGTGGAAGAGAATTCCCAGAGAATCCCTGGGAGTGTCCAAGGAGAAGCTGAAGCACCCTGGGATATTGGGATTGGGATGGGATCCTGGGATTTGGGGAGGAATTCCCAGAGAATCCCTGGGAGTGCCCAAGGAAAGCTGGAGCGCCCTGGGATGGTGGGATTGGGATGGGATCCCGGGATTTGGGAAGGAATTCCCAGAGAATCCCTGGGAGTGCCCAAGGAAAGCTGGAGCACCCTGGGATGCTGGGATTGGGATGGGATCCCGGGATTTGGGAAGGAATTCCCAGCTGGGAAAGTGGAAGAGAATTCCCAGAGAATCCCTGGGAGTGTCCAAGGAAAGCTGGAACTCCCTGGGATGCTGGGATTGGGATGGGATCCCGGGATTTGGGAAGGAATTCCCAGCTGGGAGAGTGGAAAGGAATTCCCATAGAATCCCTGGGAGTGTCCAAGGAGAAGCTGGAGCACCCTGGGATATTGGGATTGGGATGGGATCCCGGGATTTGGGAAGGAATTCCCAGAGAATCCCTGGGAGTGTCCAAGGAAAGCTGGAGCGCCCTGGGATGGTGGGATTGGGATGGGATCCTGGGATTTTGGGAAGGAATTCCCAGAGAATCCCTGGGAGTGCCCAAGGAGAAGCTGGAGCTCCCTGGGATGCTGGGATTGGGATGGGATCCTGGGATTTGGGAAGGAATTCCCAGCTGGGAGAGTGGAAAGGAATTCCCATAGAATCCCTGGGAGTGTCCAAGGAAAGGTTGGAGCTCCCTGGGATGCTGGGATTGGGATGGGATCCCGGGATTTGGGAAGGAATTCCCAGCTGGGAAAGTGGAAGAGAATTCCCAGAGAATCCCCGGGAGTGTCCAAGGAGAAGCTGGAGCACCCTGGGATATTGGGATTGGGATGGGATCCTGGGATTTGGGAAGGAATTCCCAGAGAATCCCTGGGAGTGCCCAAGGAAAGGTTGGAGCTCCCTGGGATGCTGGGATTGGGATGGGATCCCGGGATTTGGGGCCGTCGTTCCCCCAAACCATCCCTGATGGCAAATCCCGGAATTCCTCAGGTTCTCCTCACGGATCTCCTTGGAGAAGGTCTGGAATTGCCTTTCCCACCAGGAATGATCCAATTAAACCCTCCCAGCCCCCCCCCCGACCCCTGCCCAGCCCCCCTTGGGCCTCCACAATTCCACAATCCCGGAATTCCGCGTTCCCACGCCTGACCTCGATCCGGGAGCGAGCGCGCGGAGCTCCGAACTTTTCCGCCTCTTTTTGATGGGATTTCAGTCAAAATCGGGGCGGAAACCCCGCGGGGACGGCGACGTTTCCGTGATTGGTGACTCCGGCAGGGCTCGGACACGCCGGGAAAAACGGGAAAAGGAGGAGGAGGAGGAATTCCGTGAGGAAGGCTCACGGTGATCCGGGCGTCGAGACAAAACAAAACATACAGGGATGAACTGGGATGATCCAAGGAAATCTGGTGTCCTGTGGGGAGGGAAAAAACCCAAAAAATGGGGGTTTAAAATGGGGGGAAAAGCCAAAAAATGGGGGTTTAAAATGGGGGGGAAAAGCCAAAAAATGGGGGTTTAAAATGGGGGAAAAATAAAAAACATGGGGGTTTGAAATGGGGGGAAAATCAAAAAATGAGGGTTTAAACCCGTGTTGGATTTAAAACTGGATCTTGTCAAGCCTGGATTGGTCAGAGAGGGATTTTTCCACTTTCTGGAAAAATGGGCGGAACCTTCCGGAACATTCATGGCTGACACATCAAGAGAAACCAAAAAATCCAGGGATGAAATTGGGATGATCCAAGGAAATCTGGTGTCCTGTGGAGAGGGAAAAAACCCAAAAAATGGGGGTTTAAAATGAGGGAAAATCCAAAAAATGGGGGTTTAAAATGGGGGAAAAAGCCAAAAAATGGGGGTTTAAAATGGGGGAAAAAGCCAAAAAATGGGGGTTTAAACCCGTGTTGGATTTAAAACTGGATCTTGTTAGGCCTGGATTGGTCAGAGCAGGATTTTTCCACCTTCTGGAAAAATGGGTGGAACCTTCCGGAACATTCCTGGTCCTGTCAGGGGCATCAAGAGATAACAAAATATCCAGGGATGAATGGGGATCATCCAAGGAAATCTGGTGTTTTTGCAGGAATTTTATTTAAGGGAGTATATTTAAGGTTCTTGCTCCATGAAAATAACAATTTTTGGGAATTTTTATCCATAGGAATGTCAGCCTGGAGCTGCTGACAGGCAAATTCCTGTGATGGAAAAAAAGTTGATTTTTCACATAAAATCTTCCACACAACTCCTCAAAATATGAGGGGGTTTGGGCAGGTGAGAAATGGGGAAAAGGGAAAAAAAAAAAAAAAGAAAGGAAAAAATGGGAAAGGGAAAAGGAAAAAGGAAATTTCATGGAAAGGAAATTTCAAGGAAATTTCGAGGAAAGGAAAGGAAATTTTAAGGAAATTTAAAGAAAGGAAATTCAAGGAAAGGAAATTTAAGGAAAGGAAATTTAAGGAAAGGAAAGGAAATTTAAGGAAAGGAAATGAAAGGAAAGGAAAGGAAAGGAAATTTAAGGAAAGGAAATGAAAGGAAAGGAAAGGAAATTTCAAGGAAATTTCAAGGAAATTTCAAGGAAAGGAAAGGAAAGGAAAATGGGAAAGGAAAGGAAAATGGGAAAGGAAAGGAGTAGAAGAAGAAGAAGAAGAAAAGACAAAAGAAGAAGAGAAGAAGAAGGAAAGAAGGAGAAAAGAAGAAAAGAAGAAAAGAAGAAGAAGAAGAAAACAAGAAGAAAAGAAGGAAAGAAGAAGGAAAGAAGAAGGAAAGAAGAAGGAACGGAGAAGAAGAAAAGGAGAAGAAGAAAAGGAGAAGAAAAGAAGAAGAAAAGAAGATGCAAAGAAGAAGAAAAGAAGGAGAAAAGAAGAAAAGGAGAAGAAGGAAAGGAGAAGAAGAAAAGGAGAAGAAAAGAAGAAGAAAAGAAGAAGGAAAGAAGAAGAAAACAAGGAAAGAAGAAAAAAAGAAGGAAAGAAAAAGAAGAAGAAAAGGCCCACGCAAGTCCCTCCACCTTCTCCCCAAACCCCTATTCTAAACACCCCAAAATCTGCTTTTTCCCCCCGTGATAACTTCATTTTTACACTACGCAAACTCCTGCAGAGCCTTCCAGCTCCTCACTCAACGCCGAGTCACAACCCAACCCGGGGTGCTCCGGGCTGCGTGCCAGGGCCCCCGAGCGCCCGGGCAGCGCTGGCACCCTGAGGGCTGCGCTGAGCCCCGTGCGGAGCTCAGGCAGCCGCGGCCACAGCCACGGAAATACCCATGGAAACTCCGCGGGGCCGCTCGGCGGGACCCCGGGCAGCGCCATCGGTCCTGGAGGTGCCATCGATCCGGGAGGTGCCATCGATCCGGGCAGTGCCATCGATCCGGGCAGTGCCATCGATCCTGGAGGTGCCATCGATCCTGGAGGTGCCATCGATCCGGGCAGTGCCATCCATCCTGGAGGCGCCATCGATCCGGGAGGCGCCATCGATCCGGGAGGTGCCATCGATCCAGGAGGTGCCATCGATCCGGGAGGCGCCATCGATCCTGGAGGCGCCATCGATCCTGGAGGCGCCATCGATCCGGGCAGTGCCATCGATCCTGGAGGCGCCATCGATCCGGGCAGTGCCATCGATCCGGGCAGTGCCATCGATCCGGGCAGTGCCATCGATCCTGGAGGCGCCATCGATCCGGGAGGTGCCATCGATCCTGGAGGTGCCATCAATCCTGGAGGTGCCATCGATCCTGGAGGCGCCATCGATCCGGGAGGTGCCATCGATCCTGGAGGCGCCATCAATCCTGGAGGTGCCATCGATCCTGGAGGTGCCATCGATCCGGGAGGCGCCATCGATCCTGGAGGCGCCATCGATCCTGGAGGTGCCATCGATCCTGGAGGCGCCATCGATCCGGGCAGTGCCATCGATCCTGGAGGCGCCATCGATCCGGGAGGCGCCATCGATCCTGGAGGCGCCATCGATCCGGGCAGTGCCATCGATCCTGGAGGCGCCATCGATCCGGGAGGTGCCATCGATCCGGGCAGTGCCATCGATCCGGGAGGCGCCATCGATCCTGCCGGTGCCATCGATCCTGGAGGCGCCATCGATCCGGGCAGTGCCATCGATCCGGGAGGCGCCATCGATCCTGGAGGCGCCATCGATCCTGGAGGTGCCATCGATCCGGGAGGTGCCATCGATCCTGGAGGCGCCATCGATCCGGGAGGTGCCATCGATCCGGGAGGTGCCATCGATCCGGGCAGTGCCATCGATCCTGGAGGTGCCATCGATCCGGGCAGTGCCATCGATCCGGGAGGTGCCATCGATCCGGGCAGTGCCATCGATCCTGGAGGTGCCATCGATCCGGGAGGCGCCATCGATCCTGGAGGCGCCATCGATCCGGGCAGTGCCATCGATCCTGGAGGCGCCATCGATCCGGGAGGTGCCATCGATCCTGGAGGTGCCATCGATCCGGGAGGCGCCATCGATCCTGGAGGTGCCATCGATCCTGGAGGCGTCATCGATCCTGGAGGTGCCATCGATCCTGGAGGCGCCATCGATCCTGGAGGTGCCATCGATCCTGGAGGCGCCATCGATCCGGGCAGTGCCATCGATCCTGGAGGCGCCATCGATCCGGGAGGCGCCATCGATCCTGGAGGCGCCATCGATCCGGGCAGTGCCATCGATCCTGGAGGCGCCATCGATCCGGGAGGTGCCATCGATCCGGGCAGTGCCATCGATCCGGGAGGCGCCATCGATCCTGCCGGTGCCATCGATCCTGGAGGCGCCATCGATCCGGGCAGTGCCATCGATCCGGGAGGCGCCATCGATCCTGGAGGCGCCATCGATCCTGGAGGTGCCATCGATCCGGGAGGTGCCATCGATCCTGGAGGCGCCATCGATCCGGGCAGTGCCATCGATCCGGGAGGCGCCATCGATCCGGGCAGTGCCATCGATCCGGGCAGTGCCATCGATCCTGGAGGTGCCATCGATCCTGGAGGCGCCATCGATCCTGGAGGTGCCATCGATCCGGGCAGTGCCATCGATCCTGGAGGCGCCATCGATCCGGGAGGTGCCATCGATCCGTGAGGTGCCATCGATCCTGGAGGCGCCCTCGATCCTGGAGGTGCCATCGATCCTGGAGGTGCCATCGATCCTGGAGGTGCCATCGATCCTGGAGGCGCCATTGATCCGGGCAGTGCCATCGATCCGGGAGGCGCCATCGATCCGGGCAGTGCCATCGATCCAGGAGGCGCCATCGAGCCGGGAGGTGCCATCGATCCTGGAGGTGCCATCGATCCGGGCAGTGCCATCGATCCTGGAGGCGCCATCGATCCTGGAGGCGCCATCGATCCGGGCAGCGCCATCGATCCGGGAGGTGCCATCGATCCTGGAGGCGCCATCGATCCTGGAGGCGCCATCGATCCGGGCAGTGCCATCGATCCTGGAGGCGCCATCGATCCGGGCAGCGCCATCGATCCGGGCAGTGCCATCGATCCGGGCAGTGCCATCGATCCGGGAGGTGCCATCGATCCGGGCAGTGCCATCGATCCTGGAGGCGCCATCGATCCGGGCAGTGCCATCGATCCGGGGAGCGCCATCGATCCTGGAGGCGCCATCGATCCGGGAGGTGCCATCGATCCGGGAGGTGCCATCGATCCGGGCAGTGCCATCGATCCTGGAGGCGCCATCGATCCGGGAGGTGCCATCGATCCGGGCAATGCCATCGATCCGGGCAGTGCCATCGATCCTGGAGGCGCCATCGATCCGGGAGGCGCCATCGATCCGGGAGGTGCCATCGATCCGGGCAGTGCCATCGATCCTGGAGGCGCCATCGATCCTGGAGGTGCCATCGATCCGGGCAGTGCCATCGATCCTGGAGGCGCCATCGATCCGGGAGGTGCCATCGATCCGTGAGGTGCCATCGATCCTGGAGGCGCCATCGATCCGGGAGGTGCCATCGATCCTGGAGGTGCCATCGATCCTGGAGGTGCCATCGATCCTGGAGGCGCCATCGATCCGGGCAGTGCCATCGATCCGGGAGGCGCCATCGATCCGGGCAGTGCCATCGATCCAGGAGGCGCCATCGAGCCGGGAGGTGCCATCGATCCTGGAGGTGCCATCGATCCGGGCAGTGCCCTCGATCCTGGAGGCGCCATCGATCCTGGAGGCGCCATCGATCCGGGCAGTGCCATCGATCCTGGAGGCGCCATCGATCCGGGCAGCGCCATCGATCCGGGAGGTGCCATCGATCCGGGAGGTGCCATCGATCCGGGCAGTGCCATCGATCCTGGAGGCGCCATCGATCCGGGCAGTGCCATCGATCCGGGGAGCGCCATCGATCCTGGAGGTGCCATCGATCCGGGAGGTGCCATCGATCCGGGCAGTGCCATCGATCCGGGCAGTGCCATCGATCCTGGAGGCGCCATCGATCCGGGAGGTGCCATCGATCCGGGCAGTGCCATCGATCCGGGCAGTGCCATCGATCCTGGAGGCGCCATCGATCCGGGAGGTGCCATCGATCCGGGAGGTGCCATCGATCCTGGAGGTGCCATCGATCCATGAGGTGCCATCGATCCTGGAGGTGCCATCGATCCATGAGGTGGATCGTTCTCCTCAGGTTCTCCTCAGTCCAATTCCCCTCAGTCCGGGCCGGTTCCCCTCAGGCCAGGCCGGTTCTGCCCAGCCCGGTTCCCCTCAGTCCGGGCATTCAAAGCCGCTCGGGCCGGGCCGGTTCCCCTCAGCCCGGTTCCCCTCAGACCGAGCCGGCTCCCTTCAGCCCCAGCACTCGCAGCCGCTCGGGACGGGCCGGTTCCCCTCAGGCCAGGCCGGTTCCCCTCAGGCTGGTTCCCCTCAGGCTGGGCCGGTTCCGTTCCCTCCGGTTGCCATGGGGCCGGTTCCGCCGGTTCCGCTCACTCCAGTTCCCCTCGGGCCGGGCCGGTTCCGCCGGTTCCGCTCACTCCGGTTGCCCTGGGCCGGTTCCGCTCACTCCAGTTGCCCCGGGCCGGTTCCGCCGGTTCCGCTGACTCTGGTTCCCCTCGGGCCCGGCCGGGCCGGTTCCATTCCGTCAGGTTCCCCTCAGCCGTTGCCCCGCCCCCTCTCGCCGGTGCCGCTCACGCCGAGCTCTCCGACGCCGCAATTCCCGCCACGGCCTCTAACCCCGCCCACCGCCCGCCTCTCAGCCAATCAGCGAGCGCCTCCTCCTCCTCGCTCCGGCAAGAGGCAGTACTGCGCGTGCGCAATGGTTGTGCTAAGTGACAAACTACAACTCCCAGCAGCCTCTGCGGCCGGCGGCGGATGCGCGCTGAGGACAAATCTCGGCAAACGCGGGACGTGCGGGAGCGCTGGGTTGTGATTTCTGCGTCTGTCCGTCCGTCTGTCCGTCTGTCCCTTTGTCCGGTGACGCGAATGGACAAGGCAGGGAAATGCAGCCTCTTCCCTGCCTTGGCTCTGCAGCATCGGTTTATTAAAAAAAATTAAAATAAATTTATAAATAAGTATTAAATATAAATATAAATATAAATATAGATAATATAGACATAAATAATAAAAATAGAAATATAAATTCCTATTTCTAAATTAATATAATTCTGTCAGATAACCCTGCAGCCCCCCTGAAGCATGGAGACATCAAACAGCTGGAAAAAAATAATAAATTCCTGGAATTTTGGGGTTGGGAGAGATTAAAGATTAAAGCCCATCTCATTCCAACCCCATCACTTTCCATATCCCAAAATTCGGGATTCCCCCCATATTTCCAGCCCTGGATAATTTCCAGCTCTTCTCCTAATTCCCAGGATTTTGGGGCAGCGTAAATGTGATTTTTTTTCTCCATCCAGTTTCCTATTTCCCAATATTTTATATCCTTTAAAGGAGCAGGGTCTCCACCACACCTGCAAAAATCAATAAAAACCCAAATTTTTTATTTTAATGCCTCAATTCTCCCAGAAATTGGAGCAATTTTGTGATATTCCATTTGTGATCATTCCTGGAATTTTTTTGTTGGCGCCTCCAACACCACCCTTGGACCTCGTCCCCTCTCGGGGCTAAAATCATCCACAATTTGGGTAAAACCAAGAATTAATTCAGATTTAAATGCTAATTAATTTGGGTTAAATTATAATTAAACTCGGTTTAAATGATTGTTAAATCAGGTTAAAATTTTTGCTCTCACAAAGCACCAAAAAATTCCGGTTTGGGGGATTTTTTGGGGAGGAATTACATTTTTTTTTCTTGTTTTTTATGGATTGCTGGAAGCCTTTCCTTAAAATCCCAGCTCTTCTTCCCGGTGTGATCCCAGAGGGATCCAAGGATGGATCCTGGGGTCCTTTGGAGCTGAATCCCACGGGATTCCTGTGCTGGGAAATCCCAGCCTGGAGCTCCAGGGGATCCCGGAATCCCGGAATGGTTTGGGATGGGATCCATGGAGCTTCCGTCACGTCCCATGCCCATCCCAGCTCCTCTCTGGGAAGGAATTTTTGGAATTTCCTGGGAATTCAGGACTCCAGGAAGGGTCTCCCTTCCCTTTTCCATCCCCAAATCCCATAAAAACCCCTGGGATGGATCCTGAGTGTCCTGGATCCCAGAATCCCGGGATGGTTTGGGATGGGATCCAGGGACTTTCAATCCCATCCCATTGCAACCCCAGGGTGACCCAAACCCATGGGACCATTCCCAATTCCCAATTCCCGACTCTCTATTCCCAATTCCTCATTCCCTGTTCCCATTTCCTTTTTCCCAATTCGCAGTTCCCTATTCCCGATTCCCAATTCCTGATTCCCAACTCCCCGTTCTTAATTCCCAGTGTCCAATTCCCAATTCCTTACTCCCAATTCCCCACTCCCAGTTCCCAATTCTCCATCTCCCTATTCCCAATTCCCAATTTCCAAATCCCAATTTCCTATTCCTGATTCCCAATTCCCCATTCCCCTTTCCCTGTTCTCTATTCCCAATTCCCCATTTATTCCAAATTCCCTGTTCCCAATTCCCTGTTGCCTATTCCCTATTCCTGATTCCCGATTCCCTATTCCAAATTCCTTTTTCCCAATTCCCTATTCCTGATTCCAAATTCCCTATTCCCAATTCCTTTTTCCCAATTCCCTATTCCTGATTCCCAATTCCCTATTCCCAATTCCTTTTTCCCAATTTGCAGTTCCCCATTCCCCATTCCCAATTCCCCATTCCCAATTCCCCATTCTCCATTCCCAATTCCCCATTCCCAATTCCCCTTTTCCAATTCCCAATTCCCAATTCCCCATTCCCAATTCCCCATTCCCCATTCCCCATTCTCCATTCCCAATTCCCAGTTCCCCATTCCCTATTCCCAATTCCCAATTTCTCATTCCCTGTTCCCTATTCCTTATTCCCCATACATGATCCCCTATTCCCAATTCCCAGTTTCCAATTCCTCATTCCCTCTTCTCAATTCCCAATTCCCAATTCCCAATTCCCAGTTCCCAATTCCCCGTTCCCAATTCCCCATTCCCAATTCCCTATTCCCCATTCCTATTCCCAGTTCCCAATTCCCCATTCCCTCTTCTCAATTCCCAAATCCCTATTCTCAATTCCCAATTCCCCGTTCCCAATTCCCCACTCCCCATTCCTATTCCCAGTTCCCAATTCCCAATTCCCAAATCCCCAATCCCCTGTTCCCAATTCCCAATTCCCAATTCCCAGTTCCTCATTCCCCATTACCAATTCCCTATTCCTGATTCTCAATGCCCAGTTCCGTATTCCCAAATCCCATTTCCCAGTTACCAAATCCCAAATCCCCATTCCCCATTCCCAAATCCCAAATCCAAAATCCCCATTCCCTATTCCCTGTTCCCAATTCCCAGTTCCAAAATCCCAATTCCCCATTCCCAATTCCCTATTCCGAATTCCCACTTCCCAATTCCCCATTCCCAAATCCCAAATCTCCATTCCCAAATACCAAATCCCAAATCCCCAGTCCCTGTTCCCAAATCCCAATTCCCCATTCCAGATTCTCAGTTCCCTATTTCCCGTTCCCAGTTCCCTATTCCTGATTCGCTATTCCCAATTTCCCCATTCCCAGATCCCAAGCCGCAATTCCCTGTTCCCCATTCCAAATCCCCAGTTCCCCATTCCGAATTCCCTATTCCCAGTTCCCAATTCACAATTCACAATTCCCCATCCCCTATTCCCAGTGTCCAATTCCCAATTCCCCTTTCCCTCTTCCCAAATCCCAATTCCGCGTTCCCAATTCTCCATTTCCCTATTCCCAGTTCCCAATTCCCAGTTCCCAGATCCTTATTCCCAATTCGCTATTCCTTTTTCCCTATTCCCACTTCCCACTTCCCAGTTCCCAGTTCCCAGTCCCCTATTGCCTATTTCCAGTTCCCCATTCCCAATTCCCTGTTCCCAATTCCCTGTTTCCCGATTTCCCAATTCCCGATTCCCTATTCTCAATTCCCTACTGCAAATTCCCAATTCCCTATTACCAATTCCCCATTCCCAGTTCCCCATTCCCAATTCCCCCATTCCCAATTCCCTATTACCAATTCCCCATTCCCTGTTCCCCATTCCCTATCCCTGATTCCATATTCCGTATTCCCAGTTCCCAGTTGCCAATTCCCAATTCTCTATTCCCAATTCCCCATTCCCCATTCCCAGTTCCCTATTCCTGATTCCCAATCCTGTATTCCCTATTCCCAATTCTCTATTCCCAGTTCCCAGTTCCCTCTTTCCTACTCCAAATTTCCCAATTCCCTATTCCCCATTCCCAATTCCCATTTCCCAATTCCCATTCCCAATTCCCAAATCCCCATTCCCAGTTCCCCATTCCCAAATCCCATTTCCCTATTCCCAGTTCCCCATTCCCCATTCCAGTTCCCTGTTCCTGATTCCCAGTTCCCTGTTCCTGATTTCCAATTTCCCCATTCCCAATTCCCAATTCCCAAATCCCAATTCCCAATTCCCCATTCCCAATTCCCCATTCCAAATTCCCAATTCCCAATACCCCATTCCCAGTTCCCCATTCCCAATCCCCCATTCCCAAATCCCTATTCCCAATTCCTCATTCCCAATTCCCAAATTCCCCATTCCCAGTTCCCCATTCCCCATTCCCAATTCCCAATTCCCAAATCCCAAATCCCAATTCCCAGTTCCCGATTCCCAGTTCCCCATTCCCCATTCCCAATTCCCAATTCCCAATTCCCAATTCCCAGTTCCCAGTTCACAATTCCCAATACCCCATTCCCAGTTCCCCATTCCCAATCCCCCATTCCCAAATCCCTATTCCCAATTCCCCATTCCCAATTCCCAAATCCCAGTTCCCAGTTCCCATTCCCACACCGCATTCCCAAATCCCCATTCTCCGTTCCCATTCCCAATTCCCCCCATTCCCAAATCCCTATTCCCAATTCCCCATTCCCAATTCGCCATTCCCAATTCCCAAATTCCCCATTCCCAGTTCCCCATTCCCCATTCCCCATTCCCAATTCCCAATTCCCCATTCCCAGTTCCCCATTCCCAATTCCCCATTCCCAAATCCCAAATCCCAAATCCCAATTCCCCATTCCCAATTCCCAGTTCCCGATTCCCAGTTCCCCATTCCCCATTCCCAATTCCCAGTTCCCCATTCCCAAATCCCTATTCCCAATTCCCCATTCCCAATTCCCAAATCCCCATTCCCAGTTCCCCATTCCCAATACCCCATTCCCAAATACCCATTCCCAGTTCCCCATTCCCAAATCCCTATTCCCAATTCCCCATTCCCAATTCCCAAATCCCCATTCCCAGTTCCCCATTCCCAATTCCCCATTCCCCATTCCCAATTCCCCATTCCCCATTCCCCATTCCCCGAGCCAGAGCGGGCAGATCCCGGTTTCCACCTCGTGCCGGGCGTTTCCCTCATCCCTGGAATTCCCAAGCTGGAATTTTCTGCTCCTCCAGCAAATCCCAAATCCCCGATTCCCGCCCTGATGCTCAGGAGTGGGATGGGCGTGGGATCTGTGGGGTCTGAGAGGCGAAAATTCCCTTTGGGAAGAGTTTGGGATTGATCCAGATCCAGGTCACAGCGGGAAGCGGCTCCACGGGGTTTGGGGTGAGGGGTTTGGGGTTTGGGATGAGGGGTTTGGGATGCGGGATTTGGGATGAGGGATTTGGGATGTGGGGGTTTGGGATGTGGGGTTTGGGATGAGGGATGTGGGATGAGGAATGAGGGATGTGGGATTTGGGATGAGGGATGTGGGATTTGGGGGTGGGATTTGGGATTTGGGATGAGGGATGTGGGGTTTGGGATGAGGGATACCGGGAGGATGTGGGAAGTGGGGTTTGGGATGAGGGAAGTGGGATTTGGGATGAGGGATGTGGGATTTGGGATGAGGGATGCAGGGAGGATGTGGGAAGTGGGGTTTGGGATGAGGGATGTGGGATGAGGAATGAGGGATGTGGGATATGGGGTTTGGGATGCGGGGTGTGGGGTTTGGCATGCGGGATGCAGGGAGGATGTGGGAAGTGGGGTTTGGGATGAGGGAAGTGGGATTTGGGATGTGGGATGTGGGGTTTGGGATGCGGGATGTGGGGTGAGGAATGAGGGATGTGGGATATGGGATTTGGGATGAGGGATGTGGGGAGATGTGGGATGTGGGGTTTGGGATGAAGGACTTGGGATGTGGGATGAGGAATGAGGGATGTGGGAAGTGGGGTTTGGGGTTTGGGATGTGGGATTTGGGGTTTGGGATGCGGGATGAGGGATGCAGGGTGTGGGGTTTGGGACGAGGGACAAGAGATTTGGGATGAGGGATGAGGGAGGCAGGGAAATGTGGGATGCGGGATTTGGGATGTGGGATGTGGGGAGGATGCGGGACGTGGGATGAGGGATGTGGGATTTGGGGTTTGGGGTGAGGGATGTGGGGTTTGAGATGTGGGGTGTGGGGAGGACGTGGGGTTTGGGATGAGGGATTTGGGATGCGGGATGTGGGGTTTGAGATTTGGGATTTTGTGATGAGGGATGTGGGGAGAATGCAGGATGTGGGGTTTGGGATGCAGGATGTGGGATTTGGATGAGGGATGCAGGGAGGATGCAGGATGAGGGATGTTAGATGTGGGATTTGGGATAGGGGATGGAAGGAGGATGCGGGATGTGGGGTTTGGGATGAGGGATGCAGGGACAATGTGGGATGTGGGGTTTGGGATGTGGGATGAGGGAGGCGGGGAAATGTGGGATGCGGGGTACGGGATGAGGGATGTAGGGGTTTGGGATGCAGGGATACGGGATGCGGGGACGATGTGGGATGTGGGATTTTGGATGTGGGATGTGGGGTTTGGGATGCGGGGATGTGGAGTTTGGGATGTGGGATATGGGATGTGGGGATGATGTGGGATGTGGGATTTGGGATGAGGGATGCGGGGAGGATGTGGGATGTGGGATTTGGGATGCAGGACGTGGGGTTTGGGATGAGGAGTGCAGGGAGGATGTGGGATGAAGGATATGGGATTTGGGATGTGGGGGTTTGGGGTTTGGGATGTGGGGTTTGGGATGAAGGATTTGGGATGTGGGATGTGAGGAGGATGCGGGATGTGGGGTTTGGGGTGCAGGGATACGGGGTTTGGGATGTGGGATATGGGACGTGGGGATGATGCGGGATGTGGGATTTGGGATGTGGGGATGATGCAGGATGTGGGATTTGGGATGTGGGGATGATGCGGGATGTGGGATTTGGGATGTGGGGAGGATGCAGGATGTGGATTTGGGATGTGGAGAGAATGCAGGATGTGGGATTTGGGATGTGGGGAGGATGTGGGATGTGGGATTTGGGATGTGGGAAGGATGTGGGATGTGGGATTTGGGATGTGGGAAAGATGTGGGATGTGGATTTGGGATGTGGGGATGATGCAGGATGTGGGATTTGGGATGTGGGGATGATGCGGGATGTGGGATTTGGGATGTGGGGAGGATGCAGGATGTGGGATTTGGGATGTGGGGAGGATGTGGGATGTGGGATTTGGGATGTGGGGAGGATGAGGGATGTGGGATTTGGGATGTGGAGAGAATGCAGGATGTGGGATTTGGGATGTGGGGAGGATGCGGGATGTGGGATTTGGGATGTGGAGAGAATGTGGGATGTGGGATTTGGGATGTGGAGAGGATGTGGGATGTGGGATTTGGGATGTGGGGAGGATGTGGGATGTGGGATTTGGGATGAGGGAGTCAGGGAGGATGTGGGATGCGGGATGTGGGGTGTGGGGTGTGGGAAGGATGCGGGATTCAGGGAAGATGTGGGATGTTGGACAAGGGGTATAGGATGAGGGATGTGGGGTGAGGAATGAGGGATTGGGATGTGGGGTTTGGGATGAGGGATGCGGGGAGGATGAGGGATATGGGGTGTGGGGTGTGGGATGCAGGATGAGGGATGCAGAATGTGGGGTTTGGGATGCAGGATTTGGGATGTGGGATGCTGGACCAGGGGTGTAGGACGAGGGATGTGGGGTGCAGGGTGCGGGATTTCGGATTTGGGATGTGGGGAAAATGCGGGATGAGAGACGCGGGATGTGGGGTGTGGGGAAGATGTGGGATGAAGGATGTGGGATGCAAGGCACGGGGTGCGGGGCGTGGGATGTGGGAAAGATGCGGGATGCGGGATGTGGGATGTGAGAAGAGGGATGTGGGATGTGGGATGCAGGATGTGGGAAAGATGCGGGATGCGGGATGTGGGATGAAGGATGCGGGATGAGGGATGTGGGATGCGGGCAAGATGTGGGATGTGGGATGAGGGATGAGGGATGTGGGAAGGATGCTGGATGCAGGGTGCGGGATGCAGGATTTTGGATTTGGGGTGAGGGGAAGATGCGGGATGAGGGGTGCAGGATGAAGGATGAAGGATGTGGGGTGCGGGATGAGGGATGCGGGATGTGGGGCATGGGAAGGGTGCGGGGTGCGGGGAGGTGCGGGGCGGATGTGGGGTGAAGGATGAGGGATGTGGGGAAGATGCGAGGTGCCGGATGCGGGGTGAGGGCTGAGGGATGAAGGATGCGGGATGAGGGATGAGGGATGAAGGATGCGGGATGCGAGGTGAAGGATGCGGAGCGTGAGGAAGATGATGCGGGATGAGAGACGAGGGCTGCGGGATGAGAAATGAAGGATGCGGAGCATGAGGAAGATGCGGGATGCGGGATGAAGGATGCGGATGAGAGGTGAGGGATGCGGAGCGTGAGGAAGATGCGGGATGCGGGATGAAGGATGCGGGATGAGGGATGAGAGGTGAGGGATGCGGAGCGTGAGGAAGATGAGGGGTGCGGGGTGCGGGATGCGGAGCGCGGGGTGCGGGGAGCCTGGGGGGCTCGGGGGTGGGCTCAGCCCGTCTGTCTGTCTGTGTGTCTGTCGGTCTGTCCCTCCCGGTCCCGGGGATGTTCTCAGCCCGTTCTGTCCGTCTGTCCGTCCATGCAGCCCCGGGGGTGTTCTCAGCCCGTTCTGTCCGTCTGTCTGTCTGTCCCGGCAGACCCGGCGGTGTTCTCAGCCCGGTCTGTCAGTCCGTCCGTCTGTCTGTCAGTCTGTCGGCCCCAGGGGTGTTCTCAGCCCGTTCTGTCCGTCTGTCTGTCTGTCCCGGCAGACCCGGCGGTGTTCTCAGCCGGTCTGTCAGTCTGTCGGTTCCAGGGGTGTTCTCAGCCCTGTCAGCCCTGTCTGTCCCGCCCCCGGGGTGTTCTCAGCCCGTTCAGTCCGTCCGTCTGTCTGTCTGTCTGTCTGTCCCGGCCCGTGGCTGGCTCAGCCCTGTCAGTCAGTCCGTCCGTCCGTCCGTCTGTCCCGGCAGACCCGGGGCTGTTCCCAGCCCTGTCCGTCTGTCTGTCCCGGCAGACCCGGGGCCGTTCCCAGCCCCTGTCCGTCCGTCCGTCTGTCCCGGTGGGTGGGCTCAGCCCAGTCTGTCAGTCCGTTTGTCCGTCGGTCCCGGGGCCGTTCCCAGCCCTGTCCGTCCGTCCGTCTGTCCCGGTGGGTGGGCTCAGCCCAGTCTGTCAGTCCGTTTGTCTGTCGGTCCCGGGGCCGTTCCCAGCCCTGTCCGTCCGTCCGTCTGTCCCGTGGGTGGGCTCAGCCAGTCTGTCAGTCCGTTTGTCCGTCGGTCCCGGGGCCGTTCCCAGCCCTGTCCGTCCGTCCGTCTGTCCCGGTGGGTGGGCTCAGCCCAGTCTGTCAGTCCGTTTGTCTGTCGGTCCCGGGGCCGTTCCCAGCCCTGTCCGTCCGTCCGTCTGTCCCGGTGGGTGGGCTCAGCCCAGTCTGTCAGTCCGTTTGTCCGTCGGTCCCGGGGCCGTTCCCAGCGCTGTCCGTCCGTCCGTCTGTCCCGGTGGGTGGGCTCAGCCCAGTCTGTCAGTCCGTTTGTCTGTCGGTCCCGGGGCCGTTCCCAGCCCTGTCCGTCCGTCCGTCTGTCCCGGTGGGTGGGCTCAGCCCAGTCTGTCAGTCCGTTTGTCTGTCGGTCCCGGGGCCGTTCCCAGCCCTGTCCGTCCGTCCGTCTGTCCGGTGGGTGGGCTCACGGGCGCACGTGGCCGGGGCGGGGGTTGCGCTCCGGGCCATAAAAGCGGCGGCGGCTCCGCCGGAGCGGGGCCAGAGCGGGAGCGGAGCCGGAGCCGCCGCTTGGGGAGCGCAGCGCAGGTAGGAGCGGAACCCTCCTCTCCTCCTCCCAATAATTCCATTTTTTATTAATCAATTCCCCACCTTTTCCTGCCCCTTTTCCCCCCCCTTTTCGTCCACGAGGGTCCCCCCTGAATTTTTGCTGGTGCCGCTCTCCCGGTTCAGCGCAGGTAGGAACCCTCCTCTCCTCCTCCCAATAATTCCATTTTTTATTAATTATTTCCCCACCTTTTCCTGCCTTTCCCCCCCTCATCCACACCCGAACCCCCCGAGGGTCCCCCCCTGAATTTTTGCTCCCGTTTCAGCGCAGGTAGGAACCCTCCCTCTCCCAATAATTCCATTTTTTTTTAATTCATTAATTTCCCCAACCTTTTCCTGCCCTTTTTTTTCTCCCTTTTCATCCCCGGCCGAGGCCCCCGAGGGTCCCCCCTGAATTTTCGCTCCCGGTTCAGCCAAAGTTTCGCTCTCCAGCCCCAAAATCCGCGAGCGGAGCCGCGGGGATGCAACAAGAGGCGCCGTGGCCTGGGATGCTGCCCCGGGATCTGAGGGAAAATTTTATATTTTTTTTAGGGGGAAAAAATAGGATAAAAATAGGGAAAAAATTTTTGGGGGAAAATTTTATGGTTTTTTTTGGGGGGGGTTTTTTTAGGGAAAAAATAGGGAAAAAAATAGGAAAAAAAAATTTATCTTTTAATTTTGGGGGTATTTTAGGAAAAAAAATAGGGAAAAAAATTTTATTTTATTTTTTTATTTTTTGGGGTTTTTTTAGGGGAAAAAGCCACGACAGGATTTTGCACATCCCGTCACAATGGGATGGGCATTTTCCCTTTTTCCCCCCTTTTTCCCCCCTTTTTCCCCCCTTTTTTCCCCCTTTTCTCCCCCTTTTTTCCCCTTTTTCTCCTTTTTTCCCCTTTTTTTTCCTTTTTTTCCCCCCCTTTTTTTCCCCCCCTTTTTTTCCCCCTTTTTTCCCCCCTTTTTTCCCCCCTTTTTTCCCCCTTTTCTTCCCTCTTTTCTATCCCTTTTTTCCCCTTTTTTCCCCCTTTTTTCCCCCCCTTTTCCCCCTTTTTTTCCCCCTTTTTTTCCCCCCTTTTCTATCCCCCCTTTTTTATCCCCCCTTTTTTATCCCCCCTTTTTTATCCCTTTTTTTTCCCCTTTTTTCCCCTTTTTTTCCCCTTTTTTCCCCCTTTTTCCCCTTTTTTTCCTTTTTTCCCCCTTTTCCCCTTTTTTCCCTTTTTTCCCCGTTTTTTCCCTTTTTTCCCCATTTTTCCCCTTTTTTCCCCCGTTTTCCCTCTTTTTTTCCCTTTTCTATCCCTTTTTTATCCCTTTTTTCCCCCTTTTTTCCCTTCCAGCCGCGACTTCCTCTGGATATCCCCCACCAATTCCACCCCAAAAATCACAATAAAAAACGACAAACGTGATGGGTTTTTTTTCCTTTAATTTTCCCTTTTTTATTACCATTTTTGGGTCCTTTTTTCGCTTCAGAGCCCCCCCCCCCAAAAAAAAAGCAGCAAAGGGTGAGGAGATGGGAAATTGGGGGGGAGAAAAAAATGGAAAAAAAATTGTTATTCCCGATTTTTTTCCCAGCCTTTTCCCCCGCTCCCCATCTGCGTTTCCAGTCACACGGCGCCGCCTCATTTGGGCCAATTATGGCCAATTACCTGATTGAGGGGCGCCGCGAAAAGGCAGCGCTCATTTTTCCACCGAGAATAAAAAATCCGTACCCACCAAACCCTCCCCTCCTTCCATCGTCCCCAAATCCTGCCGTTTTCCACGAAATCCCCCCAAAAAACCCGCCGGGATTTGGGGGAGCCGCGCAGGGGTTTGGGGGTGATGGTGGGGGACACTTTTGGGACAATAATTTGATTTTTTTTTTAAGTTAAAAATAGCTTTTTTCTCCTTCTCGGTCGCTTCTGGTTCGGGCCTTGGCTGGAAAAAATAGGGGAAAAAAATGGGGTTTTGGGGTGGTTTTGGCCCCAAATCGGAGCTGGTTTTTGGGGAAAAAAAAGGGATTTTGGGGTGGTTTTGGCCCCAAATCAGAGCTGGTTTTTGGGGTGCTGGGG